>NC_142933.1:22254937-22279937 GCF_046866305.1 Octopus bimaculoides
TAATGATAGTACTGTTGGAAGAAGATATAGTACAAATAGCAGTGGGAGTAATAGTACTATGTGCTGCAGTAGTATGTGCTGTAGTAACAGATAGAATTAGTTCAGTGCCATAGAGCTGCAGTAGACGAAAGACAGTTTGTCTTAGCGACTTGCCGTAGAACGATAGTGTATGGTGCAACAGAATAGAACGGTATGTAGGTGTGTGTGTATGTATATATGCATGTATGTATGTATGTATGTATGTATGTATGTATGTATGTACGTGTGTGTATGTGGTGTGTGTGTGTGTGTGCGTGTGTGTGTGTGTGTGTGTGTGTGTTTGTGTATGCATGTATGTTTTTCTCTTTCTCTTATTTAATTAAGAGTAAATTTGACCGGCCACCTTTGTTGGTTGCAAGGTCGTGAAGGAATGCATCTTGTTTCGTTCATCATCCTTTAGATCATAAGTTCTTGTGGATTTTTATAATCCCAGATATAGCATGTATGTATGTATGTATGTATGTATGTATGTATACACGTATGTCTGTATGTATGTATGTTTGTATGTATGTATGGATATGTATGTATGAATGTATGTATACTTTTTTTTTTACTTGTTTCAGTCATTTGACTGCGGCCATGCTGGAGCACCGTCTTTAGTCGAGCAAATCGACCCCAGGACTTATTCTTTGTAAGCCTAGTACTTATTCTATCGGTCACTTTTGTCGAACCGCTAAGCTACGGGGACATAAACACACCACCATCGTGTGTAGCGATGTTGGGAAGACAAACACAGACACACAAACATATACACACATACATATATTCATATATACGACAGGCTTCTTTCAGTTTCCGT
Organism: Octopus bimaculoides; assembly: GCF_046866305.1. Taxonomy (NCBI): domain Eukaryota; kingdom Metazoa; phylum Mollusca; class Cephalopoda; order Octopoda; family Octopodidae; genus Octopus; species Octopus bimaculoides. The sequence continues at coordinate 22,255,776 of NC_142933.1, forward strand.
CTACCAAATCCACTCACTTTGGTCGGCCCGAGGCTATAGCAGAAGACACTTGCCCAAGGTGCCACACAGTGGGACTGAACCCGGAACCATGTGGTTTGTAAGCAAGCTACTTACCACACAGCCACTCCTGCGCCTACGTATGTATGTAACTATGTATATAAGTATGTCTGTATGTGTGTATTTATATATGTGTGTATGTATCTATGTATGCGTATATGTATGAATTTATGTATTATGTGTTTTGGATATATGTGTGTGTGTGTGTATATGTATGTATGTATGTGTACATGTGTGTGTGTTTGTGTGTGTGAGAGGTCTCTCTGTACCAGTGTATATTGCAGTGGTGTAGTTTAGGTCCATGTCAGTCCTGATTGAGAAGATCTCATCATAAACAGAGTTCCAACCGTGACAATCCCATCTTTGTTTAATGTTCCCAGGACTACAATATCCTGGATTTATCCAGCTCCTTGCTTCTTTTTGTTTTGTTTTTACAAATTTGATTGGTATTTCTAGCTGGTCCAGCGACCACCTAAAACCTCTCTTCTCTGTGGTGTATATTGGAGTTGTGGTGGTAGTAGTGAGATCGTGGTGGTTGTGTTAGTGTTAGTGGGAGGAGATGTTGTCGTGGGAAGAAGACCAGTGTTGGTGAAGGTGTCGATGTTGTTTAGTTCCAGATCAATCTTGAACCAGCAGAAGTATGATCAAAAGCGTTCCAACCGTGAACATCCTGTCTTTGTATGTACCAAGGATTACACTATCAATATATCTGTCCAGCAAGTTGAGAGTTGAATGAGATTTAGCTGCTATTTCTAGCAGATCGTTCCGCGGTTTAGATGTTCCTTGTCTTTATTACTTTTGTATTTCTGTTTCCCTTGACTGAAAGAAGATACTGGGCTCATAACCTTCGTAGGGGCCTCCGCCTTGGGGCTACACTCATGAGCTGGTCGGATCGACACGATTAGCGTTCATCTTTAACAATCAACAAATGCAGGAGAAACATGCGAATGATCGTAATTTCAGAGTGTCGATATTCGGGGGGTGGAAGGACTGGGTGTAGCAGTTAGTTCGAGGCCTGGGGAGTGGAGGGAGTGCACATAATGTGAGTAACGGGAGGAGGAGAGACAAATGAGTCGAGAGTGCTTGAGCAGAAGTGATATGAGAGCAGCTAGTTCCGAGGAGCAAAAACCACCGTAGTATTGACAGAAAAGGTAGAGAGAGGACACAGCACGTCTCTGAGTCAGGAGTTGGTGAGTGTTTTCGTCAGCGACTTCATGCCAGTCAGTTGTCTACGATATGTGTGGTGGTGTACGTGAGAGAGAGAGAGAGAGAGGATGTGAGGGAGGGAAAAAGAGAGAGGAAGTGGGAAAAAGGAGAGAGAGAGAGAGAGAGAGAGAAAGAGAGAGAGAGAGAGGGAGAAAAAAGAGAGTGTGTAGCAGTACAAGCACCTCAGAGGTGGTAGCAACACATCGTTGCGGGTCTCAGCAGAGCTTTCCTGAAGGTTTCATGTTTAACTGAAGATAAAGTAATTGCTGGTTCCGAAGTGAGGATCCAGTCTTTGTGATGCAGTCTAAGGCATATTAAGGATATGAGAGATACTTAGGGGATATCAAGACTATGAGAGATACTTAGGGGATAGCAAGACTATCTCTTATTTAAGAGAGAGAGAGAGAGAGAGAGAGAGAGAGGACATTTGACTGCTATTTCTAGCTGCACATGCAACCAGATATTAACTCATTGGTTCGTCCTTCTGTTTATAGTGGTGATGAAGATGTCAGCTGTTATGATGATTGCGGTGATGATGATAGTTGTACTGTGCTTGTTATTTAACCTCAGATCAACTCTGATCGAGTGGACCTATGCTCATAATTATTCCATACACACACACAGACACACACACACACATGGAAGCTGAATTCATTTGTGGTATTTTCGGGAATACGAGGTTTGATCAATAAGTACCTGGACTGTTGCCATAGTAACGAAGCTAAAATACGCAGAGAGAAGCCGCTTGACAGAACTCTGTTGTGCATATGCACTAAGTTTTAACGTTCTAGCTTAGTTCTGCTGTTTACAGCAGTGCTTGGAAGGATGGTGTGTAGCGTGTGATCGTCGCATTGACCATAACAGAGAAAGTTGTCATGGCGATACCTGCTCAGAAGCCTACGCCAAGTTGCAGAAAGTGTATGGAGAGGAGTGTATGAGCCGCACACAATCATTCAGATGCTTCCAAGATGGCCGAAAAATGTCGATATTGACGAACGTTTTGGGAGACCCGCAACCAGCAGAACTGAGAAAAACATCACAAATGTGCGTGCAGCTGTGAGAGGAAATCATCGAATAACCATCCGTGATTTATCAGAGGATATGCAGATTAGTTACGGTTCAGTCCATTATCACTGAAGATTTGGGTATGAGACTCGTGTCTGCCAAGTTTGTGTCAAAACTTTTCAGCTGACCAAAAAGACAAAAAAGACACAGTTACACAAGATCTCCTTGATTGTTTCGAGAAAGATGAAAACGTTTTGAAAACTCTGAACAGGTATCGCCAGGCTTTTGGTAAAATTTGATGCAGATTCTCTGCTCAACTTTCTTCCTTATGGTGAATGCAACGATCACTCGCCATATACTTTCCTTCCAAGCACTGCAGTAAACAACAGATAAGGAGCTAGAACATTAAAACTTAGTGCACATGCACAGCAAAGTTCAAGGTCAATCTGTGCCAAGCGGTTTTACTCTGCATACTTTAGTTTCGTTACTATGGCAACAGCCCGGATACTTATTAATCAGACCACGTATAGGAATTCAGAGTAGGACGCGGCACAGTGGGCCACTTGTAACTTGGGTTATTTTTTTTACAGATATCAACGATGACTATTTCAGCAAAATACTTGATATGCCTTTTATCTTTTACTTGGATTTTTAGTTAAATGAATCGACCCCCGCCCCAATACTTCTTTTTAAAACCCGGTACTTATTATTTCGGTCTTTTTGTCCGAACCTCTTAGTTACGGGGATGCAAACACGCTAACACCAGTTGTCAAGCGGTTGTGGGGGCACAAACACAAGCACAAAGACACGTACATATAGACACACACACACATACGATGAGCTATTTTCAGTTTCCGTCTACCAAATCTACTCACAAGGCTTTGGTCTGTCCGAAGCTATAGCTGACACTCGCTCGAGGTTCCACGCAATGGGAACCATGTGGTTGGGAAGCAAACTTCTTACCACATAGTCATTTGTGTAAAAAAATAGCGGTAGAAGTGTTGTTAGGTAATTTTTTTGTGATGAATCAGATGAAATAATGGGAATAGAATCGACGTGAACTTCCAAAATTTGGTTAGGGAGCATCCGTATCGCGTAAAGAGAACGCAACTTTAGCCTAAATTTCATCTGCTTCATCTGCACATCCGATAGCGATGTGAATTTCCAGAATTTAAGCAGGAACTTGCCAAAGTGGCGGCACTAAGTGAAAAGCTCTAGCCTTGTAATTAGGTAATACGTAGATGCATTTGCCTTTTTCAATATGTGGCTCTTCTCATTAGAGTATAAATTCTTTTTAAACAAACAAGCAAACATGTATATCTAAACAAGAAGCAAGAAGAAAATTTTTTGAGAACTTTATCATGGACAAAAGAGTGAAAATATTTACATTTTTATCAAAATATGCTGCCGGTTTCAACCAGCTTTTTGACGATTTAATCACCTTAAAAAATCGAAACTGGTAGCATATTGTGATAAAAAGGTTAATATAATAATGTTCTCAGGGAATGTTTTCCTTTTTGATCTTTAATATAAATTAATTCGCGTGAAGCCTATTAAGCTTTTCAACATACATATATATATATTTAGACATTTGTTTCGTGCTTAAATATGTAAAATAGAAATATTAAATTGAACCTCCACCGGTTGCAACAAAAAGTTTCCGGATGTTTTTTACTCATTAAATGATTGCGAAAGTGACTGAGTATTCCACATATAGTTCTACTCTTAATGTAATACTCGGATACAATCGGCATAACATAGTGTGTAACAAGACTGGCCTTTTGAATAGCAAGTATAACCTATCTGACAAGTTTCCACACAATTTCTGTTTAATAAATGCCAGGCATAAGGCTTAAGTTGGTAAATAATATTGAGCTGTCAGAAAACACCGTTCGTTGTCCCCCACCCATTAATTTTAATCCTTTCCTGTGTTATTCGAATTTACACGAAAAAATATTTTTATCGTAGTGTTTTACGTTTGTTTTTGTAGCTCTATTTTACCTCAGGGAGGCGCAATGGCCCAGTGGTTAGGGCAGCGGACTCGCGGTCATAGGATCGCAGTTTCGATTCCCAGACCGGGCGTTGTGAGTGTTTATTGAGCGAAAACACCTAAAGCTCCACGAGGCTCCGGCAGGGGATGGTGGCGAACCCTGCTGTACTCTTTCACCACAACTTTCTCTCACTCTTACTTCCTGTTGTGCCTGTAATTCAAAGGGTTAGCCTTGTCACACTGTGTCACGCTGAATATCCCCGAGAACTACGTTAAGGGTACACGTGTCTGTGGAGTGCTCAGCCACTTGCACGTTAATTTCACGAGAAGGCTGTTCCGTTGATCGGATCAACTGGAACCCTCGACGTCGTAAGCGACGGAGTGCCAACAACAACAACAATTTTACCTCTACAAAATTTTGTTTTTTGTTTTCGAAATTTCAATAAATTTTACCTATTTTCAGACATATGACGATGGAGTGCCAAGTAGAAAGAAATGAATGAATTGATTTGACAAACCAATGATTGACCAGAATACCGCACAATGAAACCTCATATTTGTGAGACAAACTTATTAGCTAAACGGTAATGCCTGTGTCTACGCACATACACGTATACACACACACGCACGCACACACACACACACACACATGCGCTCGCGCTTACACTCACATGCACACATGTATCTACATTCAACCACCGCAGAGCGTCAATTCTAATTACTTTCAATTGTATTTATTTTTCCAAAAATCAATATCACGGCTAGCTAACGACGAAGCTTTTACATGGTACGAAGATGTGCTAGAAATAACAATGAAATCTCCCTTAGTCGTACACCCTTCTCTCTTATAAAAGGAAGAAGATATCAGGTAATGTAATCGTAAATTCCCAGTACCTGAAAAGAACGGAATGGTCAATTCTGTGATTTCTTTCAACATTGGTCTGCTTCAATCATAATTGATATGGTGCTTAATAAAGACGACGACGATGTCAGGAACAACAATAACAACAATGATAACAACAACAACGACAGCAGCAAAAAAAAGCAGCGACAATGACATCACCGATATTTTAATTTGATATTGTTTTTACTATGTTATATGTATTCATTTCCGAATTTAATTTAAAATAATTAATATTTATTCATTCTTCGTTCATTCCGAGATTAATTCGCAAAATAGTCCATAAAATATTTCAATCACAGCCGGTTCGCCCGCGTAACCTATTGGGTTGTTCAGACACCACTGAACATGCGAGACACACACACACACACCACACACACACACACACACACACACACACACACACACACACACACACACACACACACACACACACCACACACGCACGCACGCTATACAACATACACACGTATCCTCTGCACACGTCACACACAGAGAATAGATACTAAAATATACTCATACACAAACACAAATAAATACACATATACCTAAACACATATGCACACACACACACACACACACACACACACACACATATACTCGAAGACGTGCCTGGTTCAATAAATGCATACTCACAACATAAGTACAAGCAAGTAATGGCGAATCTATAGTAAGTGTGTCACCAGTGATATACGATACTTTCTCACGATGCTTTCGGTTAGATCTCTAGAGTAATCTACATCCAACTTGATGGCTTTGCTATCAAATCCAATGAAGGTTACACTGTAAGAATTCTCAGACAACTGAAAGCATCATCGGTCTTTCGGAGCTGGTTCCTGTTTTGAAATTCTTTGTTGGCATTTCATTGGGTTGAATAGCAAATGATGTGGAAATTTTCCGTGCGGTAGAATGTACATGACTTTGACCATTTTTCTAAACACACGAGCCATATCTAACACTGCTTATAACATGTTAGTGATCGTCCTTTTGTGTTTAGATTTCCAAATATACTTTGAAAGTAGTGTGTCGTTTTCTGGGTGGTGATTAAAGAATGAGCTGTTTGTTGAGTTGGTGCTGGCCAATCGAGATGGAGCGATATGTATGTCAATCAAGCAAAACAAGAGACCACACTAGCCGGTCCGATCCTCTTATATAGTTGCTGAAGCTCTTGTTGTTTATCCACGCCTTATAAGTTTACATTGTGACGGCGTGTGTTTATTAAAATTTTATGTATGATTTTAGGATATATAGTTATTCAATACAATCCTGTGTTGGTATGTGTTTTTGAATCTTTTTCGATTTCTTTCAGGATAATGTTGGATCATAAGGCAGGAACAGTTGAAGCCAAAAAGAAAGGAAGCTGTACAAAGTTATTATGTTGTTTGAGCTCGACTTTTGTAAGGAGAGCGTAGTACGGTAAACAAGCCTTGATTGAATTGTGAGCTTGAAATGGCGTCGTTAGACAGGATTATTAGAATATTTTACCATATTGACGGAGCTATATATATTTGTTGAAATGTACCAATAGGCACATATAAATATGTACAACGAAGTTAGTATACATGCTTAATATATATTTAGTCTCGTATATATATATATATATATATATATATATATATATATATATATATATATATATATATATATATATAAAGGAGCACTCCGTCGGTTACGACGACGAAGGTCCCAGCTGATACGATCAACGGAACAGCCTGCTCATGAAATTAACGTGCAAGTGACTGAGCAATCTACAGACACGCGTACACCTAACGTAGTTCTCAGAGAGACTCAGCGTGACACATAGCATGACAAGGCCAGCCCTTTGAAATACACGTACTGTTCATTTTTGCCAGCTGAGTGGACTGGAGCAACGTGAAATAGTGTCTTGCTCGAGGACACAACGCGTCGCCGGGAATCGAACTCACGACCTTGCGATCGTGAGTCGCATGCGCTAACCATTAAGCCATGCGCCTTCACACACACACACACACACACACACACACACACACACACACACACACACACACGCACACAGACACGCACACACACACACATATATATACTCACACACATGTCTATGTGTAAGTATGTATATATTTATGTAGGTATATATACATATACGTATATATATGTATATACATATATATATATATACATATATATTTAAAGAAAAGCAACAAAAATTTAATAGGTTATAGCAGTACATACCTTTCGTACAAAGTTCATTTATTCATGTAGTGAGAACACTACATAAAATGTGCAATGAAAATGTACTCCTCAGCTGTATAATGGAATTTCATTTTAGAAAGTCATTTTGTAGATGTGTGCAAAAACAAGATTAGGAGAAGAAAATACCATCTTGACCGGGCTGTCATTCAACAGTCTAGTCTGTTGAATGACAGCCCAGTCAAGATGGTATTTTCTTCTTCTCCTACTCTTGTTTTTGCACACATCTACAAAATGACTTTCTAAAATGAAATTACATTATGCATCTGAGGAGTACATTTTCATTGCACATTTTATGTAGTGTTCTCACTACATGAATAAATGAAGTTTGTACGAAACGTACGTACTGCTATAACCTATTGAATTTTTGTTGCTTTTCTTCAAATTTTATTCACCAAATCTCTGGATTTTGTTTTTGGTTTTTACCCTACCAAATTCTGGTGCCTCAAACATTTTAAGTACCACATTTAATCTTTTGATTATTATACACACACACACACACACACACAAACACACACACACACACACACACACACACACACACACACACACACACATATATATATGTATATATATATACATACACGTATATATATGTATATACATATATATATATATATATATATATATGTGCACAAATATAAATATATACATATATATATATATATATATATATATATATATATATATATATATATATATATATATATACAGACTGATACATGCATACACACATATATACACACACACATATATACTCATATATACACATCTATGTACATATGCATGTACATGCGTATATATGCACATAATTGTATATGAATATATACATATATTCACGCACAGATACACTAATGTGGCTAAGAACATATATGCACACACAGAGTCTAGTCTGTTGAATGACAGCCCAGTCAAGATGGTATTTTCTTCTTCTCCTACTCTTGTTTTTGCACACATCTACAAAATGACTTTCTAAAATGAAATTACATTATGCATCTGAGGAGTACATTTTCATTGCACATTTTATGTAGTGTTCTCACTACATGAATAAATGAAGTTTGTACGAAACGTATGTACTGCTATAACCTATTGAATTTTTGTTGCATTTCTTCAAATTTTATTCACCAAATCTCTTGATTTTGTTTTTGGTTTTTACCCTACCAAATTCTGGTGCCTCAAACATTTTAAGTACCACATTTAATCTTTTGATTAAATCTATATTATTATACACACACACACACACACACACACACACACATATATATATATGTATATATATATACATACACGTATATATATGTATATACATATATATATATATATATATATATATATATATATATATATATATATGTGCACAAATATAAATATATACATATACATATATATATATATATATATATATATATATATATATATATATATATATACAGACTGATACATGCATACACACATATATACACACACACATATATACTCATATATACACATCTATGTACATATGCATGTACATGCGTATATATGCACATAATTGTATATGAATATATACATATATTCACGCACAGATACACTAATGTGGCTAAGAACATATATGCACACCCACACACACACCCACACACACACCCACACACACACACTTAGGGACATATACACATAAATGCTAACACTCACACTCTCTTATCACACGTAAGTCCGGCCGCACACATTTATATTAATTTCTTATATCTAATATGTATATGACGAATATAGTCGGTGTCAATAAAGACAAATATAATATATATTTCCAGAGGGACAATCTTCTCATGTCGTTGGTGTTGCTGTACTGTTGTGCATTTACATGTTTGCTTATACACGCTTGGATCCGGTTGTTTGTGCATAAATGAAGTGAGTTGCATACATACGACACACACACACACACACACACACACACACACACACACACACACACACACACACACATACACACACACACACACACACACACACAAAGTATATATGTATATATATGTATGCGTATGTGTAAGCATGTATACTGTGTACACATACATATACATACATACATACATATACATACATACATATATATATATATATATATATATATATATATATATATATATATATATATATATATATATATATATATATGTATAAATAATGTATATGCTTACAGACACACATTAAGATATATATATATATATATATATATATATATGTATGTTTATATATATAATATTGGAAATAGAGTAAAAGAGATTGAAAGAGTGCGAGGAGAGCGATAAAATAGATATATTAAATATAGAAATAAACTGTTTTTTTTTTTCTATTAGAAGCCGAATCTTCTTGAATATGTGTGTTACGGTTCCGATAGTACAATCAATCTAAACAGCAGTGATGCGGACACGCACGCACACACACACACATTTAGTGTACTCTGTTGAGTGGGAGATAAATTATTTAATAAAAACGAGATTTAAATGTGAGTTGCTGTAAGTTTCATGTCCCAAATAATACAGTAATCGGGCGACTTTTTATAGCGTGCTGTGTACCATCATGAAATCTTTCAAGGTCAAAATAAAACATAGTTGTGCTCTGAGAAAACGCGAGGAAAAGCAAGAAAGAACGAGAGCGAAAAGTAAACAGCAAAAGAAGAGGAAAAAAAAAAGCATAGTGGGAATTAACAATGGTTAATTTCCATTCTGATGAGCTAAAACAGCACAACTGTTATCTCCTTTCCCGTCATGCTTACTTTTTTCTCATTTCCTTTTTCCCTTTACTTTTTCCCTTGTTCTTTCCCGCTTTTTCCCAGTGTTTTATTTTCAGTCAGGACAGTACACGGCACCCCAGACTAACTCGTCCGAATATTAAACTATCATAGTATGAAACTTACAGTAGCTCACGTTTAAATCCTGCATGTATGTGTGTGTGTGTGTGTGTGTGTGTGTGTTGTGTGTGTGTGTATGTGTGTGTGTATGTATGTATGTATGTGTGGAGGCGCAATGACCCAGTGGTTAGGGCAGCGGACACGCGGTCATAGGATCGCAGTTTCGATTCCCAGACCAGACGTTGTGAGTGTTTATTGAGCGAAAACACCTAAAGCTCCACGAGGCTCCGGCAGGGGATGGTGGCGAACCCTGCTGTACTCTTCCACCACAACTTTCTCTCACTCTTTTTTCCTGTTTCTGTTGTGCCTGTAATTCAACGGGTCAGCCTTGTCACACTGTCACGCTGAATATCCACGAGAACTACGTTAAGGGTACACGTGTCTGTGGAGTGCTCAGCCACTTGCACGTTAATTTCACGAGCAGGCTGTTCCGTTGGTCGGATCAACTGGAACCCTCGACGTCGTAAGCGACAGAGTGCCAACAACAACAACATGTATGTATGTATGTATACATACAAATACATATGTTCTTTTATTCTTTTACTTGTTTGAGTCATTTGTCTGCGGCCATACTGGAGCACCACTTTGAAAGCTTTTAATCGAAGAAATCCCAGGACTTATTTATTGTAAGCCTAGTAAATATTCTATCGGGCTCTTTTGCTGAACCGTTAAGTTACGGGGACGTAAACACACAAACATCGGTTGTCAAGCGATGGTGGTGGAGGGACAAACACAGACACATATGAATACATACATACATACATACATACATACATACACACATGTAAATGTATGTACACACACACACACATATATATAAAATTGAGAATGTGTGTGTGTGTGTGTGTGTGTGAATCCCTAAAACTCCAGAACTACACAACCAATTTCATTCAAATCTTACACATGCCTTAGTTAGGGTACCGGTTGTGTTTTAGTAAAAAAAAATTGTGAATGGAATGTGAATGGAATGTGTGGAATGTGACAAATGTGAGGAATGTGAAAGGAATGTGGGGAATGTGAGTGGAATGTAGATGGAATATGAAGAATGTGAATGGAATGTGAGGGAAATGTGATGAATGTGAATGGAATGTGAATGGGATGTCAATGGAATGTGAATGGGGTGTGAATGGAATGTAAGGAATGTGAATGGAATGTTGAAGATTCCTTCCTCCCCTTCATCTCGCAAATACCACTCTCTGGATTGTTGAAAATGCCTACCTCCCCTTATTCCCCTTCCGTGCTCAAATCCTGGAACTTTCCTGGACGCAATTCACCCCCTACTCGGGACATTCCAGGTAGTAATTCACCCACTACTCGGAACTTTCCAGGAAGTAATTTATCCCCCTCCTCCACTATCTCAGAACTTTCTAGGAAGTAATTCCCCCTCCTCTTCCTCGGGGAGGAAGGGGGTACTTACCTCCTTGAAAGTTCGTAGGAAGGGGATAATTTACTTTGGATGGAATTCACTTTGCATGGAATGTGAATGGAATGTGGATGGAATGTGAGGAATGTGAATGGAATGTGGATGGAACTTTCCAGAAAGTAATTTAGTCCTCTTCGGAACTTTCCAGGAAGTAATTCACCCTACATGGATCTTTCCAGGAAGTAATTCATCCCCTCCTGGGAACTGTCGAGGAAGTAATTCACCCCTTACTCGGACTTTCCAGGATTGGAGGAATGTGAATGGAATGTGAGGAATGTGAATGGAATGTTAGGAATGTGAACGGAATGTGGATGGAATGTGAGGAATGTGAATGATATGTGGATGGTATGTGAGGAATGTGGATGGAGTGTGAGGAATATGAACGGAATGTGAGGAATATGAACAGAATGTTAGGAATGTGAATGGAATGTGGATGGAATGTGAGGAATGTGAATGGAATGTTAGGAATGTGAATGGAATGTGTATGGAATGTGAGGAATATGAACGGAATGTGAGGAATATGAACGGAATGTGAGGAATATGAACGGAATGTAGAAGATTCCTTCCTTTACTTATCCCCCGTTCGTGCTCAAATCCCGGAACTTTCCTGGAAGTAATTTACCCCTCTGCTCGGAACTTGGATGGAATGTGAATGGAATGTTAGGAATGTGAATGGAATGTGAGGAATGTGAATGGAATGTGGATGGAATGTAGAAGATTCCTTTCTTTACTTATTCCCATTTCGTGCTCAAATCCCGGAACTTTCCTGGAAGTAATTCACCCCGTCCTCGGGACTTTCCAGGAAATTATTCACCCACTCCTCGGAACTTTTCAGGAAGTAATTTACCCCTATCCTCGGAACGTTTCAGGAAGTAATTAAACTATCTCCTCCCCTTCCTCGGAACTTTCCAGGAAGTAATTCACCCCTTCTTCGAAACTTTCCAGAAAGTAAGTCACCCCCTTCCATTCTCGGAATGTGAATGGAATGTGAGGAATGTGAATGGAATGTGAAGAATGTGAATGGAATGTGAATGGCTTGTCATAAACACTTGTACTTTGTGGTTTTTTGTCACTTTAGTTACAAATTAAGTTAATTAATTCAACGGGATACACTGTCTGCAAGTTGGTGGGTACAGCATATTATCTTCCATTTTCTAATTGCTATATATATATATATATATATATATATATATATATATATATGTACAACGGGCTTCTTTCAGTTTCCGTCTACCAAATCCACTCACAAGGCTTTGGTCGACCCGAGGCTATACTTGAAAACACTTACCGAAGGTGACACGCAGTAGGACTGAACCCCAAACCATGTGGTTGGGAAGCAAGCTTCTTACCACCCAGCTACGCCAGCGCCTCTATATATGTTCACATATATACACATCAACCTACCTATCTATCTATCTATCTATCTATCTATCTATCTATCTATCTATCTATCTATCTATCTATCTATCTATCTACCTTTATTAATGTATAATTTCTATGATTTTGCTTTTGTTTAGATAAGCTGAGTACAAATTATGCTATCTATATCAGTATTTCCAAACTTTTTTTTTTGGTTCACGGCCCCTCGTGGAACTTTTAATTTTTCTGTGGCCCTGCAGACATTATTATCGAAAAGGTACTTGAATTTTGTCATAAATTGTAAATTGTTTATAGTAGAAACAATCACTTTTGAAAAAATTAAAAACCTTCAATAAAAAAATTAAATCTATAAAATTTATTAAATCTAAACTAATTTTTAAATATTAATTTTAAAAATTAGTTTTATTATCATGAAATTTTTTTCTATCAGTATTTAAAAACTGATAGTTTGTAATGAAAACTTTTAGCAAAAATTTATAACGAATGAACTCTCGAAAAAATATTTTCTTCAAAGGCGATCTGTCTTTTATCATTAACGGAACACCAGAGCATATTACTCACATATTTATTCTCTCTTATTTTATTTCACAAAAACAACAATATTTTGCAGGTTTAATAAAACAACCATTTATAATCGTCTATCATTTTACTTATAACACACGCATACACACACACAAATACACACACACACAGAAAATTGATAATTTCTAAAAATTCACTACTTTTTGAACAGAAAATTATAATTCTTTAACAAAATAAAAATATAGCATGTTATCTTTTTACTGTATTTAGTTCTTGAGGCTCATGCAGTTTTGCAAGTTTTTCAATACCATGATCCATTGTTGTTAGAGATAAACTTTGCTTACAATTTCTGAACGATTGCGAATTTTGATTGCAGAAAACACACTCGGTTAAAACCTGACTGAACTAGGTAAGAATTAGGAAAGACAATGAAATATAGTTTTACTTCTTGCCAAAGCAACGGGAATTTGATAGTAACTCATTTCGCTACTTGCCCATAAGTTATTGAGCCCATAGTTTAATTTAGCTTGAGGAGTTTAATCACTCGGCAACACAATAAGGCTTTCGTGTAGTCTGCTTCATTTGTCCCAAGTGGGTCTACCAACCAACTTGGAATGTTCAGAGATTTTTGACCTTAATTTCCACGTCCATCCATCCATCCATCCATCCATCCATCCATCCATCCATCCACTCCACTCACTATTCTTGAGAGAGGGTAGTGGGGGTAAAGTATTCAGGTACCTTCTCTATAGGGTCCTTGGGAAGCATTTATCATTAGACTTTTCGGCTGGATTCCCAAGCGTGATCAACTGAGACCATGGATATTATTCAATCATCACGCACTTGATCTTCCCCTAGGACGCCCATTTCTTTTTCCATACTAGATGTGAGTAGCCATGCAAATATATCTGCAGGAACCAATGTTTTAGTTTTTGAAACTCTTGCGGCACTCGGCAGCGAGCCCATTCAGTGCATGCAGGAGATCCCCTGCAAATATCTGTCGACCGATTCTACACTCACTGATCATGATACCACTTCCGCAACGGCTGCGCATGTCAATTCAATTCATAAAAATTATGAAAAAGAAACTTGACAATACACACCCTTGCCGAAATCCAACATCCACATCGAAAATTTTCTACTTTGCACCATTTACCCGGGCATTCGTATAGGGACTTCACGGACACCAGAAGTTGCCACTTTAATCCAAAACTCCTGCAAAATACTTCACACAAATTTGGTACCACGCGGTTTATTTCTTTCCGAGGTCAACAAAGCAAACCTACATCTCTGGGCAATATTCCTACGATTTTTCGAAGATCTATCAAAGATTGAATAACTGAACGGTTAGTTAAAATTGGAATTTCCATACCATTGTGCAACTTCTTCAAACGCTCAATGTACACTAAAATATAATCCTCTCGCAGTTCTTCCTCAATAAAGGCAAAGATTGGGAAATACACCAACCCTTCGCACCTAGTAGTTATCTCGTATAAATTAAATTTTCCAATGAAGGCATTAGTTGGTTCTTTGCGAAATTAAAACTTCATTTTACCTTTCTAGCTGTTCAGCAATTCGAGCTTCTCAAAATATATCAGAAAGGTAGAATCTGCCACCTTTGGCAGCTAGGATTTCGTCTCCAAGCTGCTTACCATTCAGAAACATTACAGCGAAGCGATTCAGGCAATTACATTTAGAGATTGTCACCAGATTTATGAACTTCAAAGCAGTAACATAATACTTAATTCATATATGACTTTCCCAATACCAAATTGATGCTTTATTCATCAATGATAAATTATTATTGCCGTGTCAAATGAACCGTTTTTGTTTCCTGTCACGACAAAATTTAACAGAAAATTTATTATGCGAATGTGTATGACTATGTATGTTTTTCGTATAGATTTTAAAGAGTTGTCAGTAATAGAAATTTTTAGGAAGAAACAGGGTAGTAGTTGTGTGGCCTCGTCATTGAACTTGATCGCCCTCTTCATTGAGCTTGATCGCCCTCTTCATTGAGCGTGAGCTATTTCCCAATTCCCAGATTTTTCTATGGCTCTACTGAAATTTATTATAGCCCCAGGTTAGAAAATGCTGATTTATATAGTGTAAATGTAGTTCATTTATCCACAGGTTTCAGTCGCCAATCTGGTTTGAATATCGGAAACATGTGAAAAGAAGACAAAATATACAAATATACACCGGCAGGATAAAAGCATTGTTTCAACCTTGTTCGTTCAACCTTTGTTTCACCTTGCTTGTTTTTTGTTATTTTGTTTATTTGAACCGTTGCAAGCAGAGGTAAATCTGGGGCAATGTTTTATGTATTGTATCCCGTAGTTAGTGCTTGTATTATTGAGTTCTAAATATTTGAAGAAAGCTGGTCTGAAATGTGGGATAGAAAGTTGTCTGATTTGAACTGATTTGAAATCTATTGGTCAAGCATCGTACATACCACGTCTCACACATAAGGACCAAAATAATACTAACTTTGCATAGCGGAAACATTGCTAATAGTAATCCTAAAAACCGATATCTTAAGCAAAAGAAATGTTGTCACAAAACCAAATTTCACTTGGAAAATTATAATGATCAAATATAATTTGACGCAAACAAACAAGAAGTGTACAACACCTGTCCTTATCATGACACCGAACTCTAACAATAATTCTGTTAGGATACTTTCGAATGTTTCTTTCCGGTTGTTGTTTCAGTTGTTTAGTCTTATGTCAGCCTTGTCAAGAACATCTCTCATCAAAGATATTCCAGAATGACCTACACCTCTTTTATATTTCAGGTAGTGTAATGTGGCCACATTATTCAGTGCTTCCTTAATCTTTCTAACATAGTAGTATGTCATGTGTGTAGCTACCATTTCTGTCTGGAAGATTTACCACCATATTGTCCCCTCATCAACTGAATGCTAATCTCGAGCGAAAATTGAAGTAATGGAACAATACAGAAAAAAGAAAACAAGGACCTCTGCTCCAAGATATAAAGCAAATAGAAATATACATAGAGAGATAAAGATATACAGACATTTAAATAAAGAGACGTAATACTTGTTCACTAAGAATAAGACAGTGGCTATATATATATATATATATATATATATATATATATATATATATATATATATATATGTATGTGCATATATATATATATATATATATATATAAACATAAATAAAATGAATAATGTTAATTGACAGTGAATATGAACAGAGGGAAAATATATGACGAATAATTACAGCTGTAGACAGAAACCTGAAGAATTTTGTGTGAGGCAAGTAGAAAGACCAGAATCGTTCTTTACCTTAACCGTCTTTTAGAACATTCCACCTTTTTATTGAAAATATGAAATGGAATTGAATGTCGTAAAAGCCAACTTAAAATTGCTTACAATATATAGTGATATTATTGTTAGAAATACGGAATTTAGGATATAATAACAAAAATAAAAATGATAAAAATTAGAAATGTTTTAAGGAGA
The DNA here is from genome assembly GCF_046866305.1 of Octopus bimaculoides. Lineage (NCBI taxonomy): Eukaryota > Metazoa > Mollusca > Cephalopoda > Octopoda > Octopodidae > Octopus > Octopus bimaculoides. The sequence goes on from NC_142933.1 coordinate 22,272,862, forward strand.
AAAAGAAGATGCTTATTTAAAAGCGTATATATATATATATATATATATATATATATATATATATATATATATATATATATATATATATATATATATATATATATATATATATATATATATATATATATATATATAATATATGTGTGTGCAATTTTACACACATATTGTAAAATTGCACCCATTCAGAGTTAATATCTTTGTCGCCATTTAAAAGCCAATACACACACATACACACAGATATATACGTAATATAAAAATAACACCTTTCAGAGTTAATACTTTTGTCGCCATTTAAAAGCATCTATCTATCTATCTATCTATCTATCTATCTCTCTCTCTCTCTCTCTCTCTCTCTCTCTCTCTCTATATATATATATATATATATATATATATATATATATATATACACATAACGATAAAAAGCACTTTCAGAGTTAATATCTTTTGACGCCATAATTCGAAATATTTGTTGAAATATCTTAAAATGCCTAGCAGTTGAACACTAGACAGCCTCGTACCATAGTATTGTACGTTCTAAATAAATAACTGAAAAAAAAATCTTCTCTTAACGTACATTTTACATTCAAGGTTTTTGTCACTATAATTCGGAAATTTTCACTGAAATATTTCATGAAGTCTTGCGGAGTTAACGTCTGACAGGTGATGTATAATATTGTTTATACGCTCCAACTAAACGAACAAGCTTCTTGCTGTTGACATTTGTAATAAATGTTTTTTCTTTCGTATATAAATATAAGAGGATTTGATTTTTTTTTCATTGCTTGAGAATGGGTAAAACATGAAACTCAGAGTTGAAATTTGTGTAGTTTGAGCTAACGGATTTTATTGACAAGGTTTTAGTTACTCTATTTGATAGCATAAAAGATGTAAGACATGAGTGCTTCAAAGTGTGTGGGAGGCCCTAATTTTGCATATAGAACTCAGGGTACTTTTTGAGACATTGTTTTTGGGAAAATGTGCATCTTAAATGCCATCAAATACGGTAACCCGAAGTTATGGTTCAAGGTGCATGCATTTCGTTTAGATTTCTCTTCATAACATTATCTGAGACATTGATGAGGAACCGGGCTCCAAGCAGTAGAGCAGCAGACCATAATTATAGAATTAATTGTGCTTATTCCGAATGAAACAGCCGTGGAAAGCAAATAAACTATGAGGAAACCTAGAGGAACTCGAGCAAAGAATCACTACCGCACTGGAGACTGTTACACAAAACATGCTGCAGTGTGTTTGGCAGGAGCTGGACTACCGACTTCATGTGTACCGTGTCTCAGGCGGTACGCATATTGAAGTAAAATTTTTAATGGAATCCACATACCTTTGAATTTCTCATTCAAATTTAGAGGAATAAATCTTACGTTGCTCAACATTAAGCGTGTTTAGTTTCATTTGCTTTGACTATGTAGTTTCTGTGATATTCACATTTCAAATGATATCAAATTTTTTGAAACACCCTTTATATATATATATTATTATTATTTCTAAATCTCTCAAAGAGATATTCAGTAACAGTTCTTTAAAGTAAAGATTATTTGCCAACATAATGTGGCTGTCCTGGAAGGGTCGATGGCTACAGTTGTTTACATATATATATATATATATATATATATATATATATATACGACGTACTTCTTTCAGTTTCCGTCTACCAAATCCATTCACAAGGCTTTGGTCGCCCCGAGGCTACTGTACAAGACACTTTTCCAAGGTGCCACGCAGTGAGACCAAACCCGGAACCATGTGGTTGGGAAGTAAGCTTCGTACCACGCAGCTACGCCTGCACCTATATATATATATATATATATATATATATATATAGTTAAAAAAAACAATAACAAAAAAACAAAAAAACAACAAAGTGAGGACGTGATATGGATAGTATTATTGGACGCTCAGGAAAGGAAAGAATATACACATTTGAAAGTCTTTGAGAAAATTACTTAATACAGTTTTTAAGTATAAAGGCGATTTAAAAAAATATTAAAAAAAAGTTATAAAATCTTTTATCCGGATGATACTAACCTTTTTGGAAGAAACTTTTTTTCCTAGAATGAATGAGCGATTTCGATTAATCCTTTCAAACACGCGTACTCTTGGTTAATGTATGAAAGAGGAAGTTGTTATTTTTGTGGTAGTGGTTGTATTAATTATTTCCGGTTTATTTTCGGACTTATAGCTTTCATGAATTATTCTTCCTTTGTCTTTCATAGTTAGTCATATATATTCTTTTACAATTGTTTATTATATGGAGTGTTGGCTATTTTCGGTTTACTTCGGATTTAGAATTCTTATAAAGTATTCTTCTGCCTTTCATAGTTGAACATTTTCGTCGTCTATTTTGTATATATATATATATATATATATATAATACTTCTCTCTTCTCTCTCTATATTAATTAGATTGGTTTGTAGGAATGATCTATGCTCATGGCATTCACAGAGTTTTCGTGTACATTAGTCTCGAGATCGATGCAAATAATGTACTCTTAAATGAATTTTACTCTTATTTACTTGACAGAATTTTGACTTACTTCTCGATCCATTAGTCACTATTTTCACTTAATTTTTAAATCAACTATCCATAAATCACCAGTAAACCATCAATTTGTAAAGCTTTATTAAGCTTATATTTGTGTAATTACCTTTTTTCACAAATGGTTTTGAATCACCTCTTATTAAGCTAATTATTTAGGTAACATCCAATAATTATTTCCGATTATTCGACGTCATTTATTATTTTGTCCCAATGTATAGCAAAACTTGCTTAAGACTTTATGATGTACTTTGTCAATCTAATTAGCCTAATTAGTAACCTTCTTCTGTTTCTGCTTTTTTTTCAGGTCACAGGATCCATTTGTCCGGTTACCCGATTTCCATGGCGTGTAAGTGACCTAGATCATATTTCCTCTGAAATGGACACTAATATGTTACAGAGTTAATCATTTACGACTGAATTAGAGTAACGTCTAATCAAGTGTTTTGTTCAAGAACACAACGCAACATCTGGATCTTGTGATCATGCGTGCAACACTCTAACAACTAGGCTACGCACCTTCACACTAGTTAGTGTCATGGAAAAAATGCTTTGCTTTACTTCTGAGGTTTTAAGTTCTGAGTTCAAATACCACCAAGGTCAATTTTGCCTTTCATCCTTTTGGGTCGATTGTATCAGTCATGTGGTGGAGTAGATGAAATCGACTCTTCCTTTTCACTCAAACCCCGCTGGTCTTGTACTCAAATTAGAGACAATTATGTGGCTTATTTGATAATAAATAATTTTTCAAATAGTTTAATTTGGTATCCTATGTATCATTTAGAGGATGTTTGACTGAGATTAGGGATGTTCAGTGAAAATATATCTTTCAAATATTAATTTGTTGAAGATAAATTGATTGAAAATATATTAATCGATGCCAAATTAATCGAAAAACACTCTCTAAAGAATAAGGAAAACCGTGTTAATCTTTTAAAAATGTAATTAGTAATTACAAAATGATAATAAATTATAAAATGAAATATATCTTTCGTGTATTTTCTGACTATCTATTTTTATAAGACAATAAATGTTTTCTTATAATTATAAGAAAATAAATACAATGTAATTAATAATGGTAATTATAAGAAAATAAATATAATTAGAATAACATAAATGTAATTATAATACAATAAATATTGTGATGTCTTTTTCATTTGATAAGGTGCCCGGGACAATGTTTAAATTCATGTAACAAACAGTTTTTAGAATTATTGATTTTGCTTTTACTGTCATAAAATAGCTTATATAACTTCTTTCCCATATTTCAGTACATACCAATTCAATGCCATGATTTTCGAAATTTCTTAAACAAAAAAGTAGTTTCGAATTTACAATGACACAAAATGTTGACCCTTCTGTTCAAAGATTGTGGTTTTTGGATGACGTCGTAAAACGTTTTCGAGTTGTATAATGTATATATTTTTGATCTATTAGTGTCCGGGGATGCGGTATCTAGTATGTGCCAATCTATAAGCATGATTTTAAGCTTCAGTGCTCAAACAAAAAACAATAGGAAAGTATTGATGGTTCCATAGCTAAATATAGTATGTGTGCTACTTGAATCTGTTCATGAAGGTATGCTTTGTGAGCTTGTACGGCTGTCGTCTTCTGGTGTTATAGTGGTGAAGTATATTACCGACTTATGAAGACATGCTCCATTTAGTGCACAGTTCTGGACAGATTTAAAACTACAAGTTTGATCTTGAGTTAGAGGTTGGCTGGTTAAGTATTTCCGGTTATGTTGTATTATCTGTGTGGCAATATCGTTCAATATGTATAAACAAATTAACGTAACGCAGTAAGTTTGCATCAGATAGCATTACCAAAACATAGAAGACAAACTGCAATTGCTACAACATTATAAACAAAGGCAAAGGCACTAAAGATTGAAGACCACGTGGAATGTATGCCAAAATGGCCTTCCCCACATCATCCTTAAATGTTACAAAGAAAATTTCCAATTCTACGCTAAATGCAAATGAATAAACATCGAAAATGAATTGGGCTAGGTTAGAGAACGAATAATCGGCTTTTAAAATTATAAACTGGACCACATTAGGTCAGGAGAATTAGAATGTAACATCAATCAAGTTGTTTTAGAATATAGATGATAAAGAAACTACAGATTTATCGAATTCGATATTGCTGAATGCTACTTCTCTATACCTAAAACTATTCTCCTTAGAGCCTTGGTATTTCAGAAAATACATCCTCATCAACGGGTTGGATATCAGTATTATATGACCCTCAGAAACTTGCTACCATTTTACAGTGATTCCCGCTGGATAAATAAGAGCAATCTTGTATGTGATACCTCAAAGAGATGGAATAATATAAAGTCTCCAAAGATTATTTAAAAAGTATAACTTGATGTTCACTTAGAAACATCAGTTTTCTAAATATGACGCTACACATGACTACAGAAATCACTGATCTTACAAAAAATCACAAAACGCAACCAAAAAGCACTGGTTATCATGCTCTACACTTTTAGCCCCTATTCTGAAGGTAAACTTTTAATTGTAGATCCATCTACAGTTTTTCACTATATAGGTTAAGTCGGTTATATACTGTAATTCAAGATGATATAAAGACAAACTATATAGGGCTCACAGAGGATACTTTTAAGAATAGATGTAAGTAGCGCATAAATACTCTTTACCTTCTGAGTTAGAACTAACAGACCTATCTATCACAGTACGTTTGGAAAGTGAAAACAGTGGAGGTGAAAACAACCCTATAGAACCTAGCGTATCAAGTACTGCATTTCCTTTTAGCAATGTGACAACGTGTTTGTTATGCTTACTGTAAAACGGTTATATTCCATCTCAAGAACCAAAGTCACTGAACAGGAGAAAAAATATTTTCAGCACTGAGAAATTTTCTGTTAAAAATATATTTGAATATATCGTTGTTATCAAGCTTTCTGTGGGTTCCCAAAGTTCATTGGGTTGCAAACAGAGTGACTCCTCCACCACTTGGCCGTTGAATAATTGTACCATTGACAATAAACATTAACCATTTTTATCTGACTTTCGACGGTAGTATTAGATTACAAAGAAATTTATTTTGGTTGACAACTTTAAAAGGAAATAAAATTTTGGACCAACATCAGGTGAAAAATATAAGTAATAAATTGTCTTTCTATTATTGGATGTGTGAAATTTTGAGGAAAAATTTTAAGTTGTTAGCTTTGGAAAGCGACTTATACTTAGGGGGAAATTATTAGGAAAGTACGTAAATCATAAAGTATATATAACCAGAGCAAGTAAATTTTAAAAGAACCGTAGGTTTTTTTATTCAGACAAATACGATCTTAGATTTAGTAAGTTGTTTTAACACTTTATTACCATATTTGTAAGTAAAAGCACTGCTTTCATTTAAATTTATTCCCAGAATAATGAGAAGTTTAGTAAAATAACAGTCATTACTAAACTAACGTTGGGTGACGAACTTGCAAAATCGTTAGTACACAGGATAAAATACTAAGCAGCATTTTGTCCTTTCTGCGTTCAAATCCCACAGAGGTGGATTTTGCCTTTCGTATTTTTGGGGTCAATAAAATGCGTACATGTCGACCACTGGGGTCTATGTAATCGACTACGTCTCTCCCACAAAATTTCAGGTCATGTGTCTATAGTGTAAAGGATTATTAGATTAGTGTTTTCCGACTCAGTACGTTCCGAGTTTAAATTCTACTGCAGTAGACTTTGTTTTTTATCTTTTTGAGGTCGATAAAATAAGTACCAGTCGAGTACTGGGTCGATGCACTCGACTAGCACCCTCCCCGCCAAATTTCAGGCTTTGGTCTATAGTAGAAAGAATATCTTATGTATCTTAAGTACTTGCCTTAAAATTTTAAGTTCACTTAAAATTTTAAAGAAAGGTTTTGTTCAAAGGTTTTAATTTAGATTACTTTAAATTAGGAATTTTGCAACTGAACTAGGTACAGTGTCAGGCCGATCAATGCATGGAACGTGAATCTTTAAAAAAATGACTATATTCATTTGAAATTTTGTTAGTTAAAACAAGTTTGTATAAATATATGTAAACACCTGTATTAAACTCAACACGGAGAACAATGTATTTAGGTTAATTATATCTCTTGCTTTTCGTGCAAAGATGTAATATACTCGGTTATGTGTACAATGGAAATGAAAATAAACCGTGCGTATCTTACGATAATTTCAGATTTTACAAGAATGTTCTAAATTAAGAATGATGTGTGTAAGCTGCAATTCGTTGTTGGTAACAGCTTATGTCATAACAGGGAAAATATCAAATCAAAGAGAGCTGGGAATATTCATTGAAATACACATCGAAATACACAACATATTCGTCGAAATACACATTGGTCGAAAACACATGGACAGAGAGTTACATTGGTCGAAAACAGTAATCGAAAAGTTTTGGAATATTTGCAATACTCTGAGTAGCTGTGGAATGAACCGTCAGCCTTACACAAATAAAAATTTCGCGATATGCTTTGAATAAGCTTTTCTTGAATTGAACTCCTAAAT
>NC_142933.1:22294937-22304937 GCF_046866305.1 Octopus bimaculoides
CCTGTTAAGTACCGTTTTAGCACGACGCATAGAAAGCTTTTATTTATTTTCGAAGCAAATGGAATCAAAGAAAAATGAGCAAACTGGTTTTTATAGTAGAACAGCTCTTAGAACAATCACAAAATTGACTACCGTCTGTTCTGTTTGCTGCATTTTTTTTTATCATTCTTTAGTATTTTTGCGTATAGGAACAATTATGTCTTTCTGCTTGAAAATATTCTCTTCTACAATTTTGCTTCGTTTTTTATAAATTTTTTCATTCTAACTTTTTGTGTGGGTGTGGGGGAAAGCGGACATAATTTTTATTATTAATCATTCATCATGTATTCTTTTTTACTTATACAATTGCATTATACATACATACATACATACATACATACATACATAATATTATATAGATATATGAATGTATATATCTGTATATATAAGATGAAATAAATTCTCTGAACACTTAAAATAATTAAAAGTAAAAATAACCAAAATCACTTTAGTAAATACTGACAGGTGCAAAATTATTCTCAACAACAACGGAACCAATAGTTAAAAAATGTGGGCGATCTAACTGTGGAACATGTCCCAACCTACTGGAAGGTTAGAAATCTGTTTTAAACAAGAATAAAAATTCAAAATTAAGAATATACCTGTGCATCCCTAAACCTAAGCTTCAGTTCAAGATGTAGGTACACAACTATATATATGCGTGCGTGTGTGCGCATGTGTGTGTGTGTGTGTGTGTGTGTGTGTGTGTATAAATGTATATATATGTGTGTATATATACATGATACATACATACATACATACATATATATTCAATAAGACGTTCAATATTTTTATTTCATTGTACCATCCATTTTTATTTTATATTATATATTGTATATTCCATATTCTATATCCCACATTGGTTTTGCAGGAATATAAATAAAACATAAAAAACAGAGACAGTGTTGGAACTCTTTTAAACAAAATAATATATTCCTCTATACACAATCATACAAAACCCCCTTTTTTTGTATTTATTTTTACTCGCATATATATACACACACACACACACATACACACACACACACATATACACACATACACCGGTATCTGTAGTACATTACAACGATAAAAGAGCACTAATATACGAGTAATTTAATGTGCCAATAAATGATGCTGCAGCAGTAGCATCATCATCATCATCATCAGTAGCAGCAGCAGCAGCAGCACCACCACCACCACCACCATCATCGGTTCGAGCTTGCTGACATTTTCTAAATATTTTTCGGTAGTTGAATGACATCAATGATCGTCAGTTCTGTTGATGTAAGAAAAGTTCACCATCAGAAGAACGTGACCTTGTTCGGTGTCATCGATCCCATTCCTGTTTAATGTAATCGATCTTCCAGCACGTCTTCAGATTCACCGTCAGTTCATTCGACATGCTGCTTTTCAAAGCCTATGATGGTGATTCTCATTTACTCTAAACCTTCACTTCAGATCTACATGGCTTGTTATTCTTACCAGGAATAAAAAAAAAATCCCACGAATATAGATTTTTGGGTCTTACAGATATGTAGAAAGACTACCATGGATGCCGATGAGTAACAGACCAGCTTTCTAAAACCGGGATTGAATGTTTACTTCCTGTTGGGAGTACATCCTTTTAATTTTAATCCGACCCGATCAAAATAAGAATATAAATCGATGAATCTTGGTTGAAATAAATTCAAATTACGATAAACGTAAACAAACAAACGAAGTTTGCTGTAGAAGCGTTGAGATGTCTAAGAAAGTTAAAGAAGTGATTTTTAAATTATCGATCGTAGGATAATGCTAATAATATAGCCTGAACAGGATAAACACCCCTATTTTGTTGAAAAAAGTATAGATTTTCTTAATAGCAAGATAGATGAATTATTTTCGCTCGTGCATCAGATCTTTGATTTAGTGAGTCTTATAAACAACTTATAAACAACCGCAAGACAAAATATCTAACTGAGATTTTTGTATAATCGAAGTAACCCCATACTCATAATAGACACTTCCAGCATCCCTTATGTATATACGTTTTTGCTTCTGGTGTATTATTGTTGCGCATTTGATCCTTTAATTACTAAGTTATCCTTACACACACACACTTTCACACACACACACACACACACACACACACACTTCTTTTCTTCGTTTCAGTTATACGGCTACGATCATGATGGAGCACTACCATTAACTTTGTGTCTCTTAATGTTGGAGGACGAATTCAGCAGCATGATAACAGGAGCGGCGGTCTTTTGTGTAGTTGTGTCTTTTCACACATGCGTAGAAAAATGGTCAGCAGAAAGGTCTTTTGACTGGCAGTTAGAAGTACGTATGTATGTTGTGAGTGCGTGACGGGCTTCTTTCAGTTTTCGTCTATCAAATCCACTCACAAGGCTCTGCTCGGCCTGAGGTTATGATAGAAGACACTTGCCCAAGGTGCCACGCAGTGGGACTGAACCGGAAGCGATGTGGTTGGGGAGCAAGATTTTTACCACGTCGGTTACACCGACGAGTATTCTAGTTGGTTCGATCAACGGAACAGCTTACTCGTGAAATTAACGTGCAAGTGGCTGAGCACGCCACAGATATGCGTATTCTCAGGAAGATTCAGAACGTGACAGGACTGGCCGTTTGAATTACAAGTACAACTCATTTCTGCCAGGTGAGTGGACTGGAGCAACGTGAAATAGAACATCTTGCTCAAGGACACAACGCGCCGCCGGGAATCGAAGCACAAACACACACACACGCGTACACACACACACAAACACACACACGCATACACACAGAAACACAAAAACGCACGCAAATACATACAGATACACACTCATACACACATAAACACACACACAAACACACACACACACATACACACAAATAAGCACTCAAACAAACACACACAAGCACACACACAAATACACACACGCAAACACACACACACACACACACACACGCAAACACACACACACACAAACACACACACACACACACACGCATACACACACAAACACACGCACGCACACAAATACATACAGATACACACTCATACACACATAAACACACACACAAACACACACACAAACACACACACACAAACACACATACACACACGCAAACACACACACACACACGCATACACACACAAACACACACACAAACACACACACACATACACACAAATAAGTACTCAAACAAACACACACAAGCACACACACAAATACACACACACAAACACACACACACACACACGCAAACACACACACACACAAACACACACACACACAAACACATACACACACACACACATATATGGGGTATATGTGCGTGTATGCACGTTCTTTGTTGAATGACCAGTCTTTGAGTTTTGCTGACGTGTCATAATCACCCACTTACGCTCGCTTATATGTAAGTATACACACACGCGCGCACACCCCCACACAGAGGCATACACACACATACACATACACATAAAGAAGAAGGTGACACTACATACACACACACACGAAAAGGAATAGATTCTAAAATAACAAAGAAACTGACAATAATCAGTCGATGAATATTCCATGGAGAATATTCCATGGAGAATCACTGCCTCTTTTTTTCCTCCTCTCTCAAACACCTCTTTCTCTCAATGTTTCTTTCGTTTCATAATTCTCTCTTTTTCTCTTTGTATTTCTCAGTCTATTTCAATAACTCCCTTTCTCTCCCTTTCACTGAGCTTCTCTCTCTCTCTCTGTCTCTCTCTGTCTCTCTCTGTCTCTCTGTCTCTCTCTCTCTCTCACATAATGTCTTTATCTCTTTCTCTATTCTTGTTTCAATTTCCCTTCTAGTTTGTACTATTATCATCGTCCATTGATAAAACATGTTGCTACGATGGCAGTGTGGTGGTGATGATTGTGGTATATGTATTCTTTGTTATATTCAACAGACTCACTTCATTCCTTTTGTACGTTCCGGTCGCTTTATATTCAATCCCTCGAGGCCAGAAGGGGTTTATAGTAAGTCTTCGCGGAAACCTGTCTCTTACAACATACAGCTGAATGAAGATGGGAATAGATACAGAAACATCTTTATATTGATATGTTCGCGATCGATTCTTTCTCTTTATTCATTTCACATTGACATTAACCATAGTCCCAGCTAATTTCAAATTAGTTGTAGAGCACTCTCGGTGAACAAAGGTTTCAATTACATGAATTACGATATACCGTGAGAAGTTTTATGTGTTACCATATAGACTCACATGCATATATCTATATTCATGTATGTATGTATGTATGCATGTATGCATGTATATATGTATATATGCATGTATGTATATATGCATGTATGTATATATGCATGTATGTATATATGTATGTATGTATGTATGTATGTATGTATGTATGTATGTATGTATGTATGTATGTATATATACGCGCACATTCTCTATCATATGTGTGTGTAGGCTCATGTGGGTGTGCATATATATATATATATATATATATATATATATATATATATATATATATATATATATATATATATATATATATATATATATATATATGTGTGTGTGTGTGTGTGTGTGTGTGTATATATATGTGTGTGTGTGAAAATATACATACATAGGATAAATGTTGCTATTTGGTTGTGAAAAGAGGGAAAACTGTAAAACAGTCTAACATCTTCATTAATGACTTGACTGTTTCGCCTATATCTAACGAGGAATGTTGCAGGTACCTTGGAGAGAATGAAAACATCTTACGATGGCACCTGTAACAAAAGACGTGTCACTAAAGAATATTACAGCTGAATAAAGAAAATATTGACCTCGGAACACTCTGCATTCAATAAAACTAGCCCACAATGTGTTTGCAGTGCCAGTACCCATATCAACATTTGGGCTACTTGATTGGACGCTTGATGAGGTCCGAGCTATTGATGTGAAAATCCGGAAGACATTAACAAGCACACATAATTTCCACATCAACAGTGACATAGACCGCTTCTACCTAAAACGAAAGCAAGGTGACTGAGGCTTAACATCGATCCAGACTGCCTTTGAATGTCGAATCATATCTCTTCGGCAACATCTTTTAACTACCAAGGTTCGAAGTGCATCCCTTGAACAAGTTTGCATACATGAGGTTGATTACATCATGAGACTTGGAAAGTAGCTCCTTGAGTACCATTCCTTGTCTGATAACCTTAAATACATGTCCAAAGAAGTCGGACGACTCAACCGCAACGGATCATCAGAAGAAAAGATGAGCGTATATCAGCAGAAGACCTTGCATGTATATGTTAGCAGAAAGCTTCGGGATGATAGTAACATTGATCATCAAAGCAATCTGTCATGGTCCTACAACCGTATTACTAACTCCCACTTTGAAGGGTATGCGTTTGCAGTTCAAGAACAAGAAATATCAACCAAATACCCGAAGCACAAAAGAGAAAGAGACGCAGGAAAAGCCGCAAAATGTGATAACCGATGCAGACTTTGCGGAGTTAACACCGAAGATATCACGCACATCATACGCTGTTGTCCATAAATGCCATCACGATGTACCTACCGATGAAACATGATGCAACTAGAACATTGTATAATGAGATCCATCACAAGGATAATCCTGAGGTAAAAATAAGAACCTACAATACGGTAGAAGCCATAGCCACTCTTGATATAAAGGAGTACTGATGGAATGTCCCAGTGAAAACCTCAGTAAAATGTAAGCACAGCAGACCTATTATAATGATTTGGGATAGAGAAGAGAAACTGTGCAGTTGTGGAAATCAGCTACCCATGTTAACATAAAGCTGAAGATCAGCGAAAAAGAAAATACCTACGCTGAACTATTGAGGAATCTATGGATTACAAGTTCAGGTTTATATTTGTAATAATTGGAGCACTGGGATATGTAACACACTGCCTAAATACCAATCTTGAGAAATTAGGCTTTTCAAAACCAGAAAGGAGAAAGCTAATTCGAAGACTACAGATCCAGTCCATCACTGGAACTGAAAAAATCTGTAAAACTTTCCAGAAGTTTAACATTAAATGTATACGAGCTTGTCTAGACATGCAACTATATGCATGAGAATACATACATAAAGCAAAACATACAAATCTGTACATATGTTTACATACAAAAATATCCTGTTGATGTTGAAATTCCAATGACGGAATCTTGGATCAAGGTTAGAAATCGTCTCTTTCTCTATTAGCCAGAAATCTTGAAATAAAACTGAATAATGACATACATACGTACATACATACATACATACATACATACATACATACATACATACATATATACATGCATACACATTATTAAATAATCTGGATCGGGAGATCCGGCAAGAGTGTTAATGATCGCAATCAGCAATAACGTTGTTGCATAAACGGTTTCTAAACTAATCATGGCGACCAAATCTCTCTCGAATTGCATACCACTTTATTAAAAAAAAATTAAAAAAAGATAATCTTGGATACTATAGTCCTCATTTTAACAACGTCACAACCATTGCACAATCCTTTGACACCTTTAATCTGCTGCAAGCAATCAGAGCAGACTCCATACATTCCTTGGTTTCCTCGCCACTCTGAAAGTCATTCTGGTAAACAGATGCTCAAGCCAGGTATCAGGCGTATCACTTAAAGCCCCTTTCAACCAATCTGTGATAGCCTACGCCTCTTACTCTGGGTAAAAAAGACGAAAGAAAAAAGAAAAGCGAAATCCTTAAATATTATAGCTTCATAAATAGCGTATCGTCTGGTTTCTTCATTTTAAGTTTTATTTACGTCACAATTTTAAGATCGTAATGCAACAAGTTAACACGTAACCCTCAAGCTACCATATACGTTTTCAAAGGAGAGTTAAATCCATTCCAACGACAAGTAAAATCAGATTATTTTCATTCTTTGAACTGCATTGTGGGATTAAAACATAATAGCATATAACACTGTGTCGGCATTCTTTGATAATTCAGAAAAAAACCCCATAAAAAAAGCAGAAAAGAAACAACAAAGTAACGAAGCTGTGTGCATTAGCAGAATAAAAGTGAAAGAAGTTTCTTGATATATATATATATGTGTGTATATATATATATATATATATATATATATATATATATATATATATATATATATATATATGACATCGATAGAAAATATGTGAATATATGAAATAATATAAACGTTAAAACAAGCAAGATAGAAACAAATCTTTGAATCAGTCATCTATCTATCTATTTATCTATCTATCTATCTATCTATCTATCTATCTATCTATACACAAGGGGACAATAAAAAGATTAAGTATGTATATGTGTCTACACACACACGTCCACGCACGGCCGTAGGCATATTCACCATATATATATATATATATATATATATACACACACACATCAATATCTAAATAAATGTGAATATATGTGTATATGAATCTGCCTGTCTCTCTTTTCAGCTTTCTGCCTGTATGTGTGTGTGTATGTGCCTGTGTGAATATGTATGTATGTATGTATGCATACACTCTTACACCAACCGAAACCCTGTTGATATAACCATTAACATGCGTCTCATGTCGAATAACGCATTCACTGTTATGGATAATGGTTTAGCATTATTCTAATACAAAGGCACAATCAAAAGATTATATATGTATATGTATGTAAATATATATATACACACACACTCATACATACATACTCTTCTTCTTTGTATCTCATGCATATACAGCTTAATATATAACACATATATCTACTACACTTACATACACATACATACTGAAGCAAACATACTTTTAACGTTTTCAATACCCGGAAGCATTAAAATGCTAAAACACGAAGAAAAATATATAGCAAGAAAAAGAAAAGAAAAACAATGTGTGTGACTAATGATTAATATTAGTTTCATTTCTAAGGCAAATACGGGGGACAACCCTAAAATGCTTCGTATTAATACGAAACGCAGTAAACAGTTACAAATTACACATTGATTGGTATGCAAAAATAGCATTGTTTTGAGCAGGGTTGGGATGATCTGCACCTACGGTGAAATATGAAGCCCATCCTTATTATATAAGAAGAAAAAGAAAAAGAAAACACAATCAGAAGAAGCAAAACCCCTTTATGACGTAAGACCGAATCAGAAATTTAACATCTGTTACATATTTACGAATTTTAAAAATTAAATATCATTATTTTTCTCAAACTTGGATCTATAGATGCTTAAGGGAATACAAAAAGGGTCCTTACTTCTGGTTTAGAGAATAACTTTGACGAAACTTAAACATCAATTCCTCTTCTTGAAGGAATAAAATTGAATGTGTTGAATAAAGTTGAGGATTTATAACGAAGAAATCTTTGATAAAACAGTCCCTTATAATAATGCTTTAGCTACTAGCGGGTTCCAAGAAAAAAAATTACTCTTTTAATCGGCCACCTTCCAATACTAAGAATGGGTCTTGTAAATTTAGTTGGTTATTCAACCTGATTTCCTTAAATTTATGTTAAATATTGCCAGAAATGTTCTAAGACATACATTTCCGTATTCACAACAGCTACAGAAAACTATCCAACAGGAGCTACAGCTTAACTCCAAGCATGAAATATTTTATAAAATTATCATACCAACAAAATTATCAGATACTAAGTGCACGTGCCGGAACACTAATGCTTGTCCAGTCGACCAGTCATGCAATGCAGAGTCGAGAGTATATGAAACAGAAATCAGCTCTAAGCCAACTACAACACAGTACATAAACATTTCATTGGTATGATAGAATGTAGATTTAAGCTGTGATTCATTACCTATCTATCTATCTATCTATCTATAGGCGCCGGTGTGGCTGTGTGGTAAGAAGCTTGCTTCCCAATCACATGGTTCAGTCCCACTGCGTGGTACCTTGGGCAAGTGTATAGCCTCGGGCCGACCAAAACCTTGTGGGTGGATTTGGTAGACGAAAACTGAAAGAAGCCTGTCGTATATATATATATATATATATATATATATATATATATATATATATATATATATATATATATATATATATATATATATATATATATTTATATATATATATATATATATATATATATATATTTATTTATGTATGTGTGTCTCTGTTCCCCCTGTCATCGCTTGACAACCGATGTTGGTGTGCTTACGTCCCCGTAACTTAGCGGTTTGGCAAGAAAAGTCCGATAGAATAAGTACTAGGCTTACAAAGGATAAGTCCTGAGGTCGATTTCTTCGACTAAAATCCTTTAAGGCGGTGCTCCAGTAAAACAATATATACACGTATATATATATATATATATATATATATATATGGTTGTTGGCATCCCTTCGTCTCGGGAGACAATGGAGTTGTGCATAAAATCAGTTTTGCGCAGGCCTGGGCTAGATGTAAGAAACTCCTTGGTAGTCCAATCGTCAGGATTCCTCTCTTGACTTTGCTGACGTAGTCCAAAGGAGTGCAGAGCATTACGTTTGGCACCAGCTTGGTTGCAGGAGCTGCCGGAAGAGTGTCGAGTCAAACACTAAACCACCTACGGGGCTCCACTCCGGATTTCTTTGAAGGTTGTCTCCTTTTGTAACCCTGGATAGGGGCCCATACCGGGTACTGTCAGGCGGAGACAGCTGAGCCCAGGACTCGTGTCAGGCAAGGTTTCACAGTCAACCTCAAGCAAAGATAATTCATTTTTGTCTATAATAAATTATTCTATATGTCTGCATTAGTATGTATGTTATAAATTGCATAGTTCAAATCAATGCAGATAGAATAGGCTAGCTCTTCAGATTGACAGAATATCATGGTTACATCAAATACACACATACCGGAGTTTGAAAAATCGATGCAGTTATAGAAAACTAGCTCTTCTGTTCGACAAAATATGATGGTTGTTACATCAATTTTTCAACTCAGGTATGTGTACACCGGAGTTGAAAAATTGCCGTAACCACGTCTTTATGTCGAACTGAAGAGCCAACTTT
>NC_142933.1:22309937-22322437 GCF_046866305.1 Octopus bimaculoides
ATCTCTTTCTCCCTGTGTGTGTGTGTATATATATATATATACACACACACACACACATACACACACATACACATACACACATACACACACACATACATACATACACACACACTTGTATCTTTTCCTTGTTTCAGTCATTGGACTGCGGCCATACTGGGGCGCCGCCTTGATTGGTATAGTCAAACAGTACTTACTTTTTCGTCTGGTATTTATTTATTCCATCTTAGCTTTTGCCGAACCGCTGGTTTACGTGAAGTTAAATAAACTAACGCAAGTTTTCAAATATTGTGGATAAGCAAATAAACACACTCGCGCGCGCGCACACGCGCACGCGCGCACACACACACACACACATTGTTTCAACAGGATCACAAGCTTAAAGAAATGAAATGATTTTATGAAATCCATACCTTGTTGGCAGGGTTTAACCATGGAAATGAGAAGAAAAGAAATCCATTTTGTAATGGCGACCTCGCCTCTGTGTCAGCCTGTCACAGCTTACGTTGTTGTCAACGAAATTTACACACTACACGGATTTTAAATTATCTTTTCCAATAAACACCGTTTTGTTTGCACACACAAACCAGTTTACACACACACAAACACACACACACACACACACACACACACACACACACACACACACACACACACACACATTGTATGTGTGTTCGATAATATATTAATATGAACATCAGTTTCACACACACACACACACACACCAACTTACCCACGTATATATATATCTAAATATCTTTACATACATCAATCAATTTAGGCATATACGTACAATGCCTATATGCACGTTTTTATCTATTTAAATATGAATATCTATCTATCTATCTATCTATCTATATGTATAGCCACTGTTTTATTTGTGCGCATTTTTACCAAATTTACAGATAAATGAAAAATAACTAAACACTTTTAGAGTAAAGTAAAAATATTTATTTCTTTATTGTCCACATTGGACTAAACATAGAGGGGACAAACCAAGGGATTAAGTCGATTACATCGACCCCAGTGCGTAGGTGGTACTTATTTAATCAACCCCGAAAGGATGAAAGGCAAAGTCGACTTCGGCGGATTCGGACTCAGAACGTAACGGCAGACGAAATGCCGCTAAGCATTTCGCCCGGCGTGCTAACGTTTCTGCCAGCTCGCCGCCTTAGAAAAGTAAAAAAAATTGCGTGTGTTTTTTTCAGGCCACTTCAAATCTCTTTATTCACAATTTCATATTGGAAACAAGCCGTTACTTGACGAAGGCAGAAAGTGAGAACCTCTGTGTGTGTAGATGATACAACAGGTAGAACGTTCACGAAGATTCTTGAGTTACGCAGGTGATTTACCATTAACCTTTCTTTCAGGTTGTGTGGTGAAGAAGTTCGCTTTGAAACTACGTAGTCTCGAGTTCAGTTCCATTGTGCAATATGTCCGGCAAGTGCCATCTACACACACACGCGAAATGAATTATATGGGGTAATTAAAGAAAATTCGATACTAAGTAAATTGTTTTATTTATTGTAGTCTCTAGAATAGTTACATTTGCTACTTCTAGTCTCACCAATTTATTCACACAATAACCCTTCCTACTAAAGGCACAAGGCCTGAAATTTAGGGGAGAGGGTAAGTCGATTACATCGACCACAGTGTTTCACTGGCTCTTAATCTATCGACCTCGAAAGTTTAAAGGCAAAGTCGACCTCGGCGGAATTTGAACTCAGAACGAAGCGACGGGCGAAATGACGCTAAGCATTTCGTCCGTCGTGGTAACCATTCTGCCAGCTCGCTGCCTTTTGTTCACATAATAACACCCAGAAGCATTATATTACGAAAGAATTTTCGAATATATGAATGAAGAAATGTACGTGAGCAACAGTTTGCTTTAAAGATATCTGCAAGAACATCGCAGAGAAAAAGAAAAAAAAGGAGGAAAAGCAAGGACACTACGATCAAAAGAGCTTACTTTCTCATGCAATCTGTGCGGTCGTGCTTGTCTTTCTCGAACTGAACTTATTACGTATCAGCAAGCCAACAACTGACGTGAGCATTCCCCTCCGTAAATCTACGCTCGCGAGGCCAGTCCAGGATGTGTGTATCCTTTTGAAACTTAATGCCCCTGGTAGAAAATTTTAATTGATGATCGCTTTGAAAGCAGCTGGCCTTTGCTATTCACAGGGAAAGGAAACCGGAAACCGAATACGTCTTCTCTGAGGAGCAGTCAACTAAGCAGAAAACAGTCCTCCAGGAGACTCCCACCCGTTTTTTTCTAAAACCAGTCTAAGCAACGCTGTGTTGTGCCTAATACACACACACACACACACACACACACACACACACACACGCACGCATGCTCACACACACACTCACGCATGCACGCACGCATGCATGCACGCATACACACACACGCACATTCATATATGTATTTTAATTCTTTATTGCCCACAGGGGGCTAAACATAGAGGGGACAAACAAAGGGTTTAAGTCGATTACACCGATCCCAGTGCGTAACTGGCACTTATTTAATCGACCCCGAAAGGATGAAAGGCAAAGTCGACCTCGGCGGAGTTTGAACTCAGAACGTAACGGTATTTATTACACATGTAAGTACAAGACTAACGCAAGAAAGATTAGTTTTGAGTGAGTCAATGATGATGTCAGCAAATATTTCATCTGGGGTGACGCCTCATCTTTGCTGAAAAATCTACAAGAAGTGTATTTATACATTAATGAAGCATAATCAATATCATTAACGGTTATCGATTACGACCAGCAGTAACCACAACGGTAACGACTGCAACATCAGAAACAACAACAATAAGACGGGCCAACGAAAGAGCTTTTACTTGGTTGATCGAGCGGCTAGAAATAGTAGCCACATTCCTACTGTCTTAAAAAATGGAGACCTTGGATAATGTGGTTTTAGAAACATTATATCTGAAGAGAGATAGAGAGAGAGAGAGAGAGAGAGAGAGAGAGAGAGAGAGAGAGAGAGAAAGAGAGAGAGAGAGAAGAAAAAGGAAAGAAGAGAACGGTATGGTCAAGGCTTGAATATGTCTGGTCAGAGGTCTGCTGGATCAAGGCTAATTTGGGGTTAAATAACAGCAAAAGCAGCAACAGCAACAACAACAATAGTGACGACAACAATGACAGCAGCAACAAGAATAGCAACAATAACAAGAGGAAAGGTGACAACAACAACAACAACAACAACAACAACAGCAGCAGCAGCACCACCACCATCACCACCAACAACAACAACAACGATAGGAGCAATGATAACAGCTGCAACAATGACAACACTAGAAACATTAGCAACAAAAACAACAAACCCTTCGCAACACCACGACCGACATCACCACCACTAATAACAAGAGAATCACCGCTACCACCACCACCACCACCATCATTCTCGTCATCACCACCACCACCGCCGCCGCCGCCGCCGCCGCCGCCGCCGCCGCCGCCGCCGCAACCAATGACAACAATAACAACAACAAAACACCTCACGTGCAAATGAAGACAACATTGAATCTGACTCGAAGAATTCCAGTCTGAAAGCTAATCAGACGGAAGAAAGAAAAAAAAAAATATATATAATGATAATCGATAGTGGGAACTATTGATTTCTCATATATTGGCACAAGGCATATATTTACTGCTGTTGTTATTGCTGTTTAATCCGAGGTCATTGCTGATTCAGCGAATCTATGATCAAAGCGTTCTGTCCATAACCGTCCTGAGTTTTTTCGTATATCGAGAAATACATTGTCAATTGCCTCCTTCAGTTTTTTTGTAGACGGTACAAATGTGATTTTGAGGGAGTTTATGCTGCTGTTTCTAGCAGGTCGACTGGCCACGGATAGGCTCGTGGCGTATGGTACATTGTGATGGCGGTGGTATTGGCAATGATTGTCCTTTTGAGATGGCTGTCATATCTTTGTTTTGGAGATGTCCGTTGCTTTTGTTGCTGTTGTAGATTTTGTGGTTGTTCTTGCTGCTGCTTCAGTAAGGCTGTTACTGCTGTAGTTGTTTATTTAGTGTTTATTTTGTTTCTGTTGCGGCTGCGGTAGATTTTGCAGTTGCAAACATTATTGCGGTTGCTGATGCTGTTTTAGATGAGGCATTGTCATGAAAGCAAACCTTTCCCCCCTCCTCTTTGCATCTATGGCCTGGAGAACTTCATCTGGTTAGCGGTAGTGCATATGTAATATCTCAGTCTTCTCTCTTCCACTGTAATATTCAGTTTTTGTCAAGTTGGAAGCTTTATATATTCCGGAATTTTGTCCATATTTCCTGGTTTGACTTGAAGGATAACCTCCATCCCAATTCCCAACCGTTTTTTTTCCTGTCGGAAAGTGGTTAAAACAACAATAATAATATCAGTGAAACAAACCAGCTAATCATAGCTTTTGCTAATGTAGCTAACATAGTAGGTTACAAGCGAAAAACTGAAGATATAAAAGGAAATGAAAAGAAAGAACCAAACTTGAGGAAGAGAATACGAATGAAGGTGGAAAAGATATGGAAAGAACTGGGACAATTGAATAGGATAATGAGAGGAGAGTTCAAGATTAAGGTAGTCATCAGAAAATTGAATGAACAGCACAAGTTAGAAGGGGAAAACAAACAGTACATGAAGAATTGACACAAAAGATGGCAACATTAAAGGCCAAATTGCAAGATACGATACTAGATGCAAAGTTTTCGAACAGAATAGACTGTTCCAATCAAAGAGAAGGCATCTATTTGAAGAAATAGATGAAGTTCAACACCAAGAGATGATTCCAGATGCGGAAGGAAGTAAAGAATTTTGGGGAAGGCTGTGGAACAGACCGGTGAGACATAAAGAAAGCGCGAAGTGGCTAACAAAGGTGGAAGGACAACTTGAAACTGTAACCAAACAAAAATTAAGAAAAAATATAACAAATTGGAAAGGATCAGGCCCAAATGGAGTAATAGGCTATTGGCATAAGAACTTTACACAATTACATGAAAGGATCGTTGCGCAACTGGATGACTGCCTGCAGCATGGCCACGTCCCTGCCTGGATGACAAGTGGACGAACGCTGCTATGCCTCAAAGATCCCTTGAAATGGAACTTGACATCAAATTTTCGACCTATAACCTACTTACCAGTAATGTGGTAAGAAAATTATTGTAGCCAAAGCTGAATTCCAAAGATCTTATTCAAGCAATAAATTCAAGAACTGTACCTTTAATCAGATATGGAATTGGAATTATAGACTAGACTAGAAACGATATAAAGAAACTTGACAGAAAAACTATGACGTTGTTGACGAAATTTGAAATAGGAAGAATTTGAAACGTGTGAACAGTGAAGGTCATGTCTATAATAATTGGTGCCTTCGGAAGAGTGAGAAGAAGTATAGACAAATGGCTGAAGGAGATTGAAATAGAATGCCCGGTAGAGCTCCTACAGAAGGTTTGTCTCTTAGGGACAGCAAGGATTATCAGGAAGGCTCTGAGCACTTGAAAGACTATTGAAAACTTGTGAATACCTAAGGTTACAGGTAGTAACCCGCTATCCATATAAATCCTGGAGGCGCAATGGCCCAGTGGTTTGGGCAGCGGACTCGCGGTCATAGGATCGCAGTTTCGATTCCCAGACCGGGCGTTGTGAGTGTTTATTGAGCGAAAATACCTAAAGCTCCACGAGGCTCCGGCAGGGGATGGTGGCGAACCTTGCTGTACTCTTTCACCACAACTTTCTCTCACTCTTTCTTCCTGTTTCTGTTGTACCTGTAATTCAATGGGTCAGCCTTGTCACACTGTGTCACGCTGAATCTCCCCAAGAACTACGTTAAGGGTACACGTGTCTGTGGAGTGCTCAGCCACTTGCACGTTAATTTCACGAGCAGGCTGTTCCGTTGATCGGATCGACTGGGACCTTCGACGTTGTAAGCGACGGAGTGCCAACAACAAATGTAAATCCTAATAGGAAAGGGACCGATCCTGAGCCAAACCAAAGCAACAACAACAACAACAACAACAACAACAACAACAACAACAGCAATAATAATACTTAATCAAACTAGAAGGAAAACAAGAAAAATAATGACACGATTTAGGATGCACCACCCAAAATCTGATATAGAACGGTTATATATACAACGTATAGAAGGTGGTAGAGGCCTTATACAGCTAGAAAACTATTACAAAATAACCATCATAGGACTGCAAAAATACCTACTTCAGAAGCAAGGAAAACTAATACAAATCGCCACAAAACATGAACAAAGCAAAAAAACTGTTTTCAGTCTTTAAGGAAGCTGACAAATACAAACGAGAAGTCATATTACCTAGCAACTATGAAGAAAAAGAAGAAACAACAAAAGCTGTAAAACAAATGAAATTCAAACTAAAACTAGAACAGCAACGGATCATGATAAAACGATGGCAAGAAAAGTCACTTCATGGCAAATACTGGGCTAAACTAAACGCAAAAGAAATAGATAATGCAAAATTCCAGCAATGGCTGAGAAGATCAGGACTCAAAGAAGAGACTGAAGGATTTTTAATTGCAAACAAGACCAAAGCATCCCCACCAGAAATTACCAAAAACATATAATGAAAAGAAACATAACAAGTAACTGCAGAATATGTGGAGATGGACAAGAAACAATAAATCATATTATCTCTGGCTGCCCAGTCCTGGCTAAGAAGGAATAGATTCACAGACACGACAGAGCTGGGACCTATATACACTGGAAGCTATGGCAACACTATGGAATAGCAACAGAAAAAAGATGGTAGAGGCACACGCCAGAAAAGGTCACAAAAAACGAGAAAGCAACCATACACTGGGATATGCCAATACACACAGATAGAGAAATTAAGGACAATAGGCCAGATATAGTTGTCAGAGATCATGAAGAAAGAAATTGCTTTCTAATCGATGTATCACTACCAACAGATGACAACATTTCTCGAAAAGAAATGGAGAAACTTTCAAAATACAAAGACCTGGAAATAGAGATAACTCGAATGTGGAGTCTAAAAGCAGAAACAATTCCTATCATAATAGGCGCATTAGATATGATAAAAAAATATTCAGGCAAATACATAACAGAAACACCAGGGCTTACAAATATATATAACCTACAGAAAATAGCACTACTAGGCACTGCACACATCCTACGTAAGAGCATCACAGTAAACCACAGCGCATACCCAAGGCACACAAAGCTGCGCTCGGTAGTGCAGTGAAAGCACGTTAAAAAAATAAGACTACTGAATAATAACAATAATATATCGACAAACACGTCATGAGCAAATGACAAACGACTATGCAGCCACAAATTAGTGTTGGTGGTGTGTAAAACCTTTTCCTGCAGTAAGTGTTTGTGTTTGAAGATGTATGGTCTTGTGGTTAGGTGTTGCACTCACGATCAGACGATCACGGTTTCAATTACCTGACCGAGCGGAGCGGTGCTCCTGTTATCGAGCAAAACACTTAATTTCCACACTTACGCTCCAGTCTTACGATTGAAGGGCTCGTTACGGACATGAGCTAAGCTAGGTGTATATGTGAACTCTCACAAACAAACACACACACACACACACACATATTTAGCGATGGAAGCAGTACTAATACCAAAAGATAATCGTTATATCCAGCTTAGCATGAATGCCTTGTTAGAACACCGAATATTATGTTATTAGCCCCGAGAGAACTTCACATTTAAGCTCTTGGTGCATAAAAGCATGCGTGTGTGTGTGTGCGTGTGTGTCTGTTTGTGTGTGTGTATGTATACATATTTATATATAATTATATTTGTTAATTATTACATTATTTAAGGTAACTAACATTTTGGGAGTATATAAATTTCTTGTTGCTAAACGTGTATATTTGCGCAGACATGAGTACAGCTAAGTAGGAACAGAACAATCAACCAATTTTTGTGTGCAGACGACCTAAAGTTGTACACTGAAGTGATAAAGTGCTAGTAAGAATGCTGCAGACTTTAAAGAGATTTACTGGACATCACACGGATTTGCTACAGATATTATATGGAATTACGTTACACGAATTGAAATGAGATTCGGATTAGAAGAATGCGCCAAAGCAGCATTGAAAAAACTTAATTATGAATGCTAATATCGTGTTTGATGAAGAAATGGAGATAAGAGAATTTAGACCAAACACAGATTTACAAATACTCAGGAATCATTCAACTAGACAGTGTATAACACACACACAGATGAAAGAACTTAGGAAGGAATATTACTGATACATTAGATTAATTCTTAAAATACAATTAATTGCAAAAAACATAATAACTATGGCTTATGTCGCAGTAATAAGTTATAGTGGTCACTAAATAAGTTAGAAAAACCAGACAGAAAACAATGATGCGTTAAGAATACGTACATTATCCAAAATCTGTAATAAAAAGACCATATTTCCTGCTAATACAGCGAGGTCGAGGGTTTCTGCGTTATAATAGAACACTATTATAAAATACCCACTGTAGGGCTACTGAGATATTTGACAAAACACAGTGGAAAACTCATGCAAAAAAGCTATATGTGTCGTTATGAAGCTCGTTTTGCAATTCGGGGTTTCTTTTTTAGTCCCACTGCGAAGCACCTTGGTTAAGTGTCTCGCTACTGCAGCCCCTGACTAACCAATGCCTTGTGAGAAAATTTGGTAGACGGAAACTGTAAGGAAGGTCGTTGTGTGCATCTGTGTGTCCGTAGATATATACGTGTGTAAATGTGTATGTTTGATTTGATTTGATCTAGTTTCAGCTCATGAGCTGTGGCCATGCTGGGGCACGTCTATGTTTGTTTTTGTCTCTCTTCCCCAATGATGGGCAACCGATGTTGGTTTGTTCCCGTCCATGTAACTCACCGGTTCGGCAAAAGAGTCCGATAGAATAAGTGTCAGACTTAAAAAAATAAGCACTGGAGGCGATTTGTTCGACTAAATACTCTTCAAGGTGGTACTCCAGCATGGCCGCAATCAAATGAATGAAACAAGTAAAAGAGTAAAAGATAAAACACAAATAAAAGAAAAAGAAATATGAATAAAACTGTTTTCTTCTTTCAAGGAAGCCAACAAATATAAAACATACAATACCACATATTTTACACAGTCAACACTTAATATTATATTACAACCAAGGTGGCGAGCTAGCAGAAACGTTAGCACGCCGGGTGAAATTCTTAGCGGTATTTCGTCTGTCTTCACGTTCTGAGTTCAAATTCTGCCGAGGGCAACTTTGCCTTTCATCCTTTCGGAGTCAATAAATTAAGTACCAGTTGCGTACTGGATCAATTTAATCGACTGGCCCCTCCCCCAAAATTTCGGGCCTTGTGCCTAAAGTAGAAAAAGATATTATATTATAACCAACCCACATAAAATCCAGATTTCACTCAACTCATGGAAGCAATTGTCGCCAAATAAAATAGCACAATACATATATATTACATATATAATTTTCACCAAAAGGCGGCGAGCTGGCAGAATCGTTAGTGCGCTGGACGAAATGCATAGCGGTATTTCGCCCATCGCTACGTTGTGAGTTCAAATTCAGCCGAGGTCGACTTTGCCTTTTATCCTTTCGGGGTCGATAAATTAAGTACTAGTTACGCCCTGGAGTCGATGTAATCGACTAGTCTCCTCCCCCAAAATGTCGGGCCTTGTGCCTATTGTAGAAAGGATTATATAATTGTCATCCTAACCCATAACACAACTCACATAACACCTTCCAAATCACAACATCTCTTATTTTGCACAACAAACGTACGAAATATAAAAATTAGGACATAAAACAAAACACATACTGCAACAAGCTAAAGTAGACGAAACGTATAAATGCTATGTTATTACCAGTCCAAATATACCTGAGACACGTTTTAACTGGGGAACAAGCCATTCTCTGTGTTTTGTGATGGAGAAAAATTCTCGCTATTCACAAATGGTGTGGATATACCTAGATCAGTTCTAGAAATTTTCTCCACGACAAAATTCAGTGAGTACTTTGTTCCTCAGTTCGAACGTGCTTCAAATATATTTTGACTGGTAATAAAATTGTATTTATGCTCACCATTGCTTAGCGTTTCTCCTTTGAAACGTATAAATCACATCGTAAATTTTCAAAACGACAATAGTGGAGACATACATACACACATTTGAAAGAGAGGAAAATGTACTTTTTTGTGTCGTAGAAACTCGTTTGGGAATGTTGAAAAACCTATGAAAATAACATATATTATAAGCACAAGGCAAGGTGACAAGCTGGTACAATCGTTAGCACGCCGAGCACGTCTTTACGTTCTGAGTTCAAATTCCGCCGAGGTCGACTTTGCCTTTCATCCTTCTAGGGCCGATAAAACAAGTACCAGTTGAATACTGGGTCGATGTAATCGACTTACCTCCTCCCCGGAAATGGCTAGTCTTGTGCCAAAATTTGAAATCAATACAAGTCCAAGGCCACATTTCTATGGGTTGGGGCTACAGTGGTACTTATTATTTTATCCACCCGGAATGAATGGGAAGCAAAGACGATCCGTGGTGAATTTGATCTTAGAATGCCGAGAGATGTTAATTCTTTTACTTGTTTCAGTCATTTGACTGTGGCCATGCTGGAGCACCGCCTTTAGTCGAGCAAATCGACCCCAGGACTTATTCTTTGTAAGCCTAGTACTTATTCTATCGGTCTCTTTTGCCGAACCGCTAAGTTACGGGGACCTAAACACACCAGCATCGGTTGTCAAGCGATGTTGGGGGGGGGGGGACAAACACAGACACACAAACATACACACATACATATATACATATATACGACGGGTTTCTTTCAGTTTCCGTCTACTAAATCCACTCACAAGGTTTTGGTCGGCCCGAGGCTATAGTAAAATGACACGTGCCCAAGGTACCACGCAGTGGGACTGAACCCGGAACCAAAGATTTCAAATCCTTGTCCACCATTTAATGGTTTCTATACCACCACCACCACCACCACCACCACCACCACCACCACCACCACCACCACCACCACCACCACCACCACTACTACTACTACTACTACTACTACTACTACTACTACTTGTTATGTTGATGTTAAAGATTCCCTTCCTCAGTTAGCACAAGATCAATTTTCGTTGGAGAAAGTGAGTGAAACAATCCTCAATATTGTTTTGGTAGTCGATTGTTTCTTTTTTTTTCGTTTTGTAACCTGGAACAGATGAAAAAGAAAAATCCACCGCACCCCACCGTACCCCCACTGTGTTACTGAAAGAGAAATGCTGCATAAAGCATCCAGTACGGCGTTCTACTTTCTCGACCGTCTCCCTTCCCTCCTACATACCAATATTTAGACAAACATTAATAATAATAATAATAATAATAATAATAATAACACCACCACCAAAAGCAGAAATACAAAACCGCAAAAAAAAAAAAAAGAAACGAATTTTATTTAAAAAATCAATATACGTTTCTGAATAAATTTTCGCATCTGATAATAATAATAATAATAATAATAATAATAATAATAATGGATTTCGATATCATACTTGAAATGTAGTAATTACACGAATGAGTGAATTAATAAAAAAAATAAAAGCAAAGTAACAACATATATTTATATATATATATATATATATATATATATATATATATATATATATATATATATATATATAGGCGTGTGTGTATATATACACACACATACACAGATATACATAAATATATGCATGTCTGAATGTACATATGTACAAACATATATATGCATACATACACGTGTATACATACATGCATACATGTACACACATGCACAGCCCCCCCCCCACACATACACGCACACATACATGTTCTCCCGCCTCTTTTCCGTTTTTTCAGTCGGAATCATTTACCCAAAAATATCAATTATTCCATATCGAGGTCAATCTTGATTAAACTGGACAGTTTTAACTGGGGGAAAGAAAAACAGAAAAAAAAAAACAAGCAAAAAAAAAAAGCCCTTCAAAAGGCAAAACAATGCAACTAAACAAACAAGGGAAATATGGAATGATAAATAAAGAGAAAAGGAAAAGATGGAAGGCAACAAAACAGGGAAAGAAAATAGGCAGACTGAGTTACAAACAATAGAAGAGTTACTGTATTTTTGTGTAAAGTGTAAAGGAACTGGGAGAGACTCTTTATTTCATTATCTACTACTACTACTACTACTACTACTACTACTACTACTACTACTACTACTACTACTACTACTACTACAGCAATGACAACAATAGCAATGGCAGCAACAATTTGAATTATCGCAAAATTGGTGGCAATAATAACGACAAAATCAAATCAACAAAGAGCACAGAAATTAGAACACAACAAACAACGACGACTACCACAACAACAACAGAAATAGCAACTGTAGTAGCTTCAGCATCATCATCATCATCATCATCATCATCATCGTCGTCATCGTCGTCAACAGCAACATCGACACCAATAGAAACAGCGACACCATTTTAAA
>NC_142933.1:22329937-22342508 GCF_046866305.1 Octopus bimaculoides
ACACCTTAATTTTTGACTCCGGAAGGATAAAAGGTAAAGTTGACATTGGCCTGATTTGAACTCATAACGTAAAGAACCGGAATAAATGCTGCAATGTATTTCTAAAATTGGTTCAAATTTTGACACAAGGCCAGCAATTTCGATGGAGGGGGGGGGGGGGGTAAACGATTACATCGAGTCCAGTTGTTGTTGTCACTCCGTCGCTTACGACGTCGAAGGTTCCAGTTGATCCGATCAACGGAACAGCCTGCTCGTGAAATTAACGTGCAAGTAGCTGAGCACTCCACAGACACGTGTACCCTTAACGTAGTTCTCGGGGAGATTCAACGTGACACAGTTTGACAAGGCTGACCCTTTGAATTACAGGTACAACAGAAACAGGAAGTAAGAGTGAGAGAAAGCTGTGGTGAAAGAGTACAGCAGGGTTCGCCACCATCCCCTGCCGGAGCCTCGTGGAGCTTTAGGTGTTTTCGCTCAATAAACACTCACAACGCCCGGTCTAGGAATCGAAACCGCGATCCTATGACCGCGTGTCCGCTGCCCTAACCACTGGGCTATTCCACCTCCACATCGAGTCCAGTGCTCAGCTGGTGTTTATTTTATCGACTCTGAAGGGCTGGAAAGGCAAAGTCAGCCTCGGTTGGTACTTGAACTCAGAACGTAAAGGGCCGGATTAATGCGTACTACAAGGTATTTCTAATACCGAGAGAAAGTTATAGCCAACTGACAGCATTGACGATGTAGAACAGCTGCATGATGTAGAACATACACACAAGTACATAATCTCGCGCACACACACTCACACACACATACTCATACCTTTCAATATAAGCGTTAATTAGACTATTAGAAAAGAACACGAACGAACAGAGAAGCTATGGAATATGTTATTATTTCGATAGAAAGTCTGCAACACAAAGTAAAAATAACAATACTTAGATCTTTTGTCTTTCAGACCATTCCCTATCACGATTACAGCACAGCACTCTTCTATAATTAACTATCGATTTCCATGTGTTCCACTGAAGCTGGAACAGAGAAGTCGATTTAATCGATCCTGATACATAACTGGTATTTGTTTTAATCGAACACTTAGCTTTTATCTTTTAATAGCGCAGGCATGGCTGTAGGGTAAGAAGTTTGCTTCCATAGTTTCGACTTCAATTCCAGTGCGTTGCACGGATTTGGTTGATGGAAACTGAAAGAAGCCCGTCCTATATATATATATATATATATATATATATATATATATATATACATATACATATATATATATATATATACATATACATATATATATATATATATACATATACATATATATATATATATATATATATATATATATACATATTAATGGTAATAATATGACAGCAAAAGAATGAATGAGACCTCGATATTATGTAAATAGAGGAATTTATCTATAAATATAATATGTGACAATTAGTTGGTTGTCATAATAAAACTCAGAGTTTCGGATGCCGGGGCTAAAGTCTGCTCCGTCATCTCATCATTTGTCTTAAAAACTGATGAGATGCCGGAGCAGACTTCAGACCCGGCATCCGAAACTCTGAGTTTTATTATGACAATCAACTAATTGTCACACACACACATATATATATATATATATATATATATATATATATATATATATATATATATATATATATATATACATACATACATATGTATATATATGGCGCTAAATCGGAGTTAGTACAGAAGCAAAATAACTTGTCATTAAAGACGTACATAAATAGAACGCCTCGCAGTATCTGTTCTGGTTCTCTGTGCTAAGAGATCAAATCTAGCCAGAGTCAACTTTAATCCTTTCGGGGTTGATAATAAAGTAACAATTCAGTGCGTTGGGTAGGTGGATATGGCGGAAGTGTACGAACGCTGGGCATTGTACCTTGCTCTGTTTCTTTGCGTTCTGACAGCGACACCTTTAACCTGATTGATGTTAAACTGTTTCAGCCCATGTCGGTTGCATGTCTCATAGATAAATATCGATGACATGGAGAGGGGAAACTTGTATGGATGGGAAACTATAGTCTTTCTTTAAAAAAAATGCTATTTAGACATGCACGATCATGAGCAGATGCATGTCAACCATGATAAACGGAGCAACTCGCAGTAGTAGTAGTAGTAGTGGTGGTGTAGCTAGAATCTTTCTGATACCTTTTTAAGTTCTGCTAATTGTTTGAATGAGAGAGAGAGAGAGAGAGAGAGAGAGAGAGAGAGAGAGAGAGAGAGAGAGAGAGAGAGAGAGTGAGAGAGAGTGAGAGAGAGAGAAAGAGAGAAAAGAAAAGATAACTCCATATATTTCTGTTCGTGCAAAATCTTCTCTGCGTTAATGTGTTTCAGGTTATCTTCTCTTGAATTAGCCTGGTACCGCACACTCGTTAATCTTAACAATTCTAGCTTATTATCTTAAATGCTTTCGGGGTCGAAAAAATATTCCTCCCTTAAAACTGCTGGTTTTGTGTCAAAATTTGAAGCCATTTTCACTTCAAACATTATTTCCC
Organism: Octopus bimaculoides; assembly: GCF_046866305.1. Taxonomy (NCBI): domain Eukaryota; kingdom Metazoa; phylum Mollusca; class Cephalopoda; order Octopoda; family Octopodidae; genus Octopus; species Octopus bimaculoides. The sequence goes on from NC_142933.1 coordinate 22,332,466, forward strand.
CTTTATTCGCGATGTACAATATTACTACACTCTATATTTTACGGTGACAATTCGGGATCGTTTTCGTGGTTAGTTGGCCTATCAAAAATAGGGGATAAATCTATATCAGATCACAGCTTATTACTGTGAAAAAGGATAATATAATCCCAGATGTACAAAAGACAGAAAGGTCACAGCTGGAACGCCTTTTATTATATATCTATTCTGTCAGAACTAACAACTAGTTTCTACTTTCTATTTATATTAGTCACAATTTAGTGGATTTTCCTCTCCTTTACTTACAATGACTTTGGGGACGTAATTCTCTACATCGGGCAATAAATTTTCGAATTTTCTTATCTAAACCAATTCTTCTTTTTCGATTTTAGGATTACCCTGTTGCACTCCGATCCAAAATTTATGAGCCTTATGTTAATGGATAGGATATTAATTTAATCTTTTAGCTTAAGTTTAATCAATAATTTTAACCCTCTGTAGTATTGTTTCTAAAGTGTTCCTTCATGTTGGATATCCTTATCTTATATTAGTGCTGTTATAACTGAAAATTTATTGTCTTCTGTATCTGACTCGCTAGGTTTATGATTTTCATATCTCGTAATAGTATCTTAATATTTTCCACGATCATCCATAAACAGAAAGGGATTTACTTTTATGTGGCAGATTTAGTCTGTCTCCTGTTTCTCTCGATTTAACCCTACTACCACCACCACCACCACCACATTACATTCAGCAGAAACCATTTTGTTGAAAGTATTTGTTCCAGACTAAGATATGTTATCCTCATTATTCCTCGCTCAGTCTTGGAGACTGCAAAAAAAGGTCATGACATACATACAGATATAGCATCAACTCAATAGTTTCTCCATTAAAGGCAGCGAGCTGGTAGAAACGTTAGCACGCCGGGCTAAATGCTTAGCGGCATTTCGTCTGAGTTCAAATTCCGCCGAGGTCGACTTTGCCTTTCATCCTTTCGGGGTAGATTAAATAAGTACCAGTCGTATACTGGAGTCGATCTGATCGACTGCCCCCTCCCCCGAAATTTCGGGCCTTGTGCCTAGAGTAAATAAAGAATTATTTCTCCATTAATTTGAAAGCGAGCTGGTGGAAACGTTAGCACACCGGGCGAAATGCTTAGCTGTATTTCGCCTGTTTTTACGTTCTGAGTTCGAATTCCACCGAGGTCGACTTTTTCTATCATCCTTTTGAGATAAATTAAGCACCAGTTGTGTACTGGGGGTCGATCTAATCGACTGGCCTCGCCCCCCAAATTTCGGGCCTTGTGCCTAGAGTAGAAAAGAATTTGAATATTTCCTACATCTTTACAAAAGTAAATTTATTTTACATTTGCTCATACTCCACAACCAACTTATATATATTCCGTGATATCTCTATCATCTCTAAGTATTCGTTCATCCAAGAATAATAACTTAAGTAGAAGATCTTTCTGTTATTAATCACTCCATGCTATGGCCAGATCTATATTTTCTTTTCCAGCAGTTATGGTATATTAATTTTGTTAATAAATCTAAGTACGTTTACTTTTTTTTCAGTATCCTTTGTACTTTAGTGGTAAAATATAGTTATCAACATATTTAATTGATACATAAGGTGGAGAAGTAGAAAAGTCGTTTTAGCGTCGGATAATTTGTGGTATCCGTTCCGGTACTTCTCACTCTGAGATCACGTGTCTGTTGAATGCTCAGCCACTTGCACGTTAATTTCACGAGCAGGCTGTTCCGTTGATCGGATCAAGTGGAACCCTCATCGTCGCAACCATTATACCTGTCAATAACTTTAACCCTTGGCCTGTCCAAAGCATTTTCATAAATTTATCTTTAACGGCTATGCTTGTTTCCAGATTTTTGTTTATCTTTATTTCAGCTCTGAGTAATATAAAGCTTCCCTTTCATAAGTCCAAGATTATACTAGTGGTAGAAAAAAAAAATTGGGAATATATATTATATATGATGCAAAGGAAATATGTCCTGTGTATCGCATGAGGTACACAGGCAAACGGTTAATGTTATTAGGTGACACGTCAAGGCGGCGAGCTGGCAGACTCGTTTGCACGTCGGGCAAAATGCTAAGCAGCATTTCATCCGTCTTAACGTTCTGAGTTCAAATTTCGCCGAGGTGACTTTGCCTTTTATCCTTTCAGAGGCGATGAAATAAGTACCCGTTATGCACTGAGGTCGATGTAATCGACTTATCCTCTTCCCACCAAATTTCAGGCCCTGTGCCTTTAGGAGAAAGGATTATTAGGTGACACATTCTTCGATTAAAACTGGCGTCAGTGATATCATTTGTACTTGGCTCCTTCAATTATAGACCGATTCTTCAGTCTTACTTGATGCCATGTATTCTAGTAAACACAGTACATGTTTAACCGTTTAATAAATTTCCTATGACAAGGAGTTGCTTCTCTTAAAACCAAAAGTTTTGCAGTTAAGCAGTTGAAGCGAATTTTTAGTTGGGTGTATCTGGATTTGCCTTCCTATTATTACAAGACCTGTTAGCATTGCAAACATATTTGCAGTACATTTAATAATGTTTGGATTTTCTGTTGCGATTTCCTTGAGCCACCTAACACCGTGTTCCAATAACGGTTGTTTAAAAATGTTGAATCGCCCAACATATTCGAATATAATTTGCTGCAATGATATTTATTTCAATAATGTTGAATGGCTCAACATCATATCTCAACATTGTTTGCATTTTACAGCATTAAATACTGTTATTCAGTAGTTCTTGTGTCCACTCACTAAAATAGTAAAACAGATTTCGTTTTGTGACGAAGATATTGTTTTGTTTTTACTGTTGTGTGTTCTGCAAAACTTTTCGAGATTTATATTTTTACTATTACTGTCTCTTAGAATGAAGGGTAGTAACCTTGTGGTGGGAGGGTTGGGATAACCATCATAAGGTCTGAGTTCGATCTCTGTATCCGGCGGTGTATCATACTATTGAGGAATGTTCTTTATTTCATTTGCTCTAGTTTACTCAGCTGAAATGAGTACCAACCGGATGCTGGGACAGCCCTTTCTCTCTCTCTCTCTCTCTAGCAGTTACATCTACACTATTCTGTCGGGATAAGAGGGTGTGTATGTCTGCTTACAGCCACATAGGCATTTAAAATAATAAGTAAAAGCATGATGCATGCACGCAAGCCTAAAGTCATTTCCATGTGACGACAATGGATTGTTTAGTCTGAGACGGAACGGTAACGTATATGAATCTTTTTAGAGATTCTGAAATTAGTAGCAGACAGGAAAGAATATATTATCGTCACATCTGAGAATCGACTACAATGCTTGCAACAAAGGGACCTCACTAGATGTTCCCCAGGACCAAGTTGTTATGCAAAATGGGGCGGCGGTTTAAGTCCACAGCCCCAAAAGGGAAACAGTTGTGTGGATCATCAGTTTTTTTTATTACAGTGGAGATTTCTTTGTTTCCCATGCTTATTGTCATCCAAGGATCGAACATTATAGTTTATTTAACGATTTTCCATTCATTATTTACTTCTTAATACACTAATATGCCTATGCAGTCTTTTGGTGCTATCTTTGATCAATTTTCTTCTACAGCTCCGATATTTTAATCGATTCTTCTGTATTAAATCCTAAAGTCTTTGTTGTATAAATTTTAGTAGCATATTTAGTAGCTTGCTCATCTGTGGCATTTCTTTCGAAGGTTTTAACGAATTTGACCTGCTGTGAGCAGATTCAGTTCGTAACTGAAGCTTAGTCGTAAATAGGTCTGTCACATATAGGTTTAGATTTATAAATACCAAGTTAGCAATGTTAAAATCGAAAATGTAAATTTGACAACATCTGTATGATGTAAACCTGCATAATCTTACGAACCATGATGTAAGCTTAAAGAATTATATTTGTACCAACACGAACAAAATATTAGCTGACGGCTCACCTTAAACTATAAGACAACACACATGTTAAGATGTTGATAGATCCTCAGTCAGTTTCGACGACGAGTATATAGTTGTTCGACCGACTAAACTACGCAGTTATTTAACGTATAAATGTTGGAGTATTTCTCAGACACATTTATTTTGTAGCGTAATTGTCAGAACGAATCAAAGTGGCACGATACTTAATAAGTGCTATACGTTTAAATTACAGTTTCCATTGACTCCACTTTACTCTCGAGGATTGCACTGACTCGAAATTATGCTAGTAGACACCAAAAAACGTAACGCAGTAGAATTAAACTCGGGATATCATGATTGTGAAGTGAATTGCTTAACCTTTCGAAAATGACGACTTCCATAGATAAAATAATATTAATAAACTATAAGATACATAATATAAAGGTATGCAATACACATAAAGTCAATTCATGTAATTACAACGTTTTGCTAGAAATAGTAACCAAGCTTCCTTCAACTAACATCCTCCCATCTGAACAATATAGTTCAATGTACACTATATATATGAATATATATATATGAATAAAAGAGGTGTTGCTTATAACTGGAATACTTTTGATCAAAGTTGTTTTTAATCAGTGGGTTATTTACATTTGATCCATAGAACTAAAAGCATTTGAGTTTAAAAACATTACATATAAAAAAGAACCATGTGTAAATTTATGTGTGTATGTATACCTTGTGCAGTGAACTCAGTTATTGACTGAGTGATAAGAGCATCATTGTGACATACAACCTGCCATAAGAATTTTAAGCCTGGTAGAAAGGGAATGAATTACAGTTCCTGACTGTCGTCCCAAAACGAAGAAAAGTAAAGTTGACTTCGGTGGGATATGAACTTATAGCGCTGAGAGCCAGAACAGATATTGCAAAGCACTTTACCCAACTCTCTAACTACTGAACCAATCAAACACCTTATAACAAGTACGTAATCTTTTGGTGACTTCTTTTTATTCCAGTCCAATTAAAGAAGCGAGCTGTCAGATTCGTTAGAGCGTCGGATAATTTGTGTTATGTCATTCGTTCTGGCCCTTCACGTTCTGAGCTCAAATCCTACTGAGGTCAATATTGTCACTCATCTCTCTAGTGTCGATAAAATAAAGCACTAGTCAAGTACTAGGGTCGATAGTATGAATAACTCCTTCCCTTTAAAATTACAGGCCTTGTGCCTATATCAGAAAATTATTTCAGCCCGATTCGTTGCCGTAGAGGAGTGTTTCTCAACCTTTTTTACCCTTGCGTAACCCCTAAAATAAATTACATGCTTCAAGGAACCTCTGCAGAAAAAAAATTATATACCATATATTTCTCATATATTTTCATCGTAGTTCACGTGGTAAATATCATATATATATATATATATACTACACCCAATAATTACTTCTCTTACATTTCGCACACCACAAATTTGAATATACCCCTTTAACACTCTGAAGAGATCGGCCAAACTACTGGCTGGATCGAAACGTGCGTAAGTGACTATGACATAATATACAAAATAACTCATTACATAACCTAAACCTCCACACTGACTCATTTCACAAGCCCCACATAATAAAACAACGGCTATCTAGTCCAACGAAAATGCTTTTTCTTGTATTTGTTGCTCCATTCTTCAAGTAAATATATATATATATATATATATATATATATATATATATATATATATATATGATTGTTATGCTTTTTTTTATAACGTAATAGGTTAGCTACGATGATGTCTATATTACAATATTACAATAACCAATAATATGTTGTGCATGTATAGTAATATTACGATCATGACATTAGCTTTAACTTATCTCACTCTTTCTTGCAGAACCCCTAGGAACCTTTTGCGGAATCCCAGGGTTCCGGGGAATCCCGGTTAAGAAACGCTGCCGTAGAGATTGCAGTGGAATCACAGTTACCGCAGTGACAGTAGTGCAAAATCAAAACGTGTGTTTTGTTGGCTTGCCGCCCCGAGACCCATTCCTCTAGCTTCACAGTGAGATTTCTAACGAATACGCCATTCTGTTGCTTTTGACTAGTGTTTCGCTTTATCGGCACTGGATTAAAGAAAGGGAAATTCGACGTCAGTAGGATTTGAACTCAGATAGCTTGGTATGCAATAGATATCACAAAGCATTTCTTCTAACTTTAACAACTGTATCAACTCATGTCGTATTATACAGTTAGGTATTATGCGTAGTTTTATGTATCATACATGCGTTTAAATACTATATAAATCTTAAGTGTTATCCGCAGTAAACGTATATCAACATACGTAGTCTCATGTATATTATACTATCTATGTTGTACGGAGTTTGAACATTTTACACTAACAAAAGAGGAAACAGAAAGATACACATGGTCTTTTATTCTACTAACTCCAAATCCTGCTGCATTGCAAAGCGACACTGCATATTAATGTTAGTTTGACCGAGAGAAGAAACACTTTTGTTAATAACATTAACACTTATCACACAAGTGCAACCTAACATAAATAAACATTTTCTAGGTTTCCGTTTTCATTTATTAAAAAATTCCATTCACGAATTATCAAACTCTGATGAAATGCAAGCATAGATGATTTATCTACGAGATATTCTGATTTTCCGCATAGTTTTTCTAAGTTATGCGTTAGGCTACGCTTAATTCTGCAATATAACATAAATATATTGATCGAGGGGTTAACAAGATTTAGTCCATGTAAACTGCAGCATTATTCATTGGTCAATAATATTGTTTACGACTGTTTCCCTCCCCCTTTATTTTCTTGTTTGTTTGTTTCTTGTAAGATTTATCTATTTGCCCAAATTGGCTGCAGAATTACGAGTTCCTAGTCTTGGTACTTGCATGTACATACTTATGTACATATATTAATATAAACACACCCCCATATACAAACATATACATATAAATATACATGCATATCTTATACATGAATCCATACACATATGCACATACATTTATATGTGTATTTGTTTATATATACATGTTTTTCTTTATTGATTTCCAAATACGTTTCTACACATGCATACACACCTACACATATAGTGAGCGTTTACTGGTGTGGTTGGTATGATTCCTGTCTACCGAGTCTGCAATCAAATTTCGTTTCCAACTTACAATAGTTTCTCTCCATTATTTTCTTGAGTAATCTCATGAACCTCACAACAAACCAAACACTACAATACCCTTCACGCCTTTATAGAAAATAATAACCCTATAACATGAATGCGTTTCACTCAAGATAGCACGAATCTACTCGAAATTAATACTGTTTTCTTTTCTATTTATACACGAAAGCCTTTACAATAGAGAGCTGATTCCCTTAATACAATATATAGTTGGTACAGCATTGAAGATTTAGTTTTCATGCAGTATGCATATGCCCATTGCTTATCATATTAAACAAATATAAGATAGAGCAATGTTTTAATGAATAGAATGCTAGTCCCATCTGGAGAAATATTCCTGGTGAACCTAGTGGAAGGGAACTTAGCACAGTAAGCCGAAAACGCACGTTAATTTTACAGTGCTGTCGCTACTTACTACAATAAATTCTATTTTAATGAAATCTCTATTTGCATTCAGGAGGACTAAGAAAATAATTGAGAAAAACAAATAATCATATATATATATATATATATATATATATATATATATATATATATATATATATATATATATATATATGCTGGAGAGCGATCAGATGCAATATTAAAAAAGGTAAAAGCTGAAAAAGGGTCTGTAACTGTTTGCCAGAAGTATCGCTAACAAAAGACTCGTCCACCTAACCACTAACCGAAAGAAAGCAGTTTTGTTCTGTCTAAACTTCTCTCAAGGCACTGCATACATACATACATACGTACATACATACATACATACATACCGGGATCGTTGCCAGTGCCCCTGGACTGGCTCTTGTGCGGGTGACACATGAGGTTTTCGAGCGAGATCGTTGCCGGTGCCCCTGGACTGACTCATGTGCGGGCGACACATGAAATCTTTCGAGCGGGAACGTTGCCAGTGCCCCTGGACTGGCTCATGTGCGGGCGACACATGAAATCTTTCGAGCGGGATCGTTGCCAGTGCACCTGGACTGGCTCATGTGCGGGCACACATGAAATATTTCGAGCGAGATCGTTGCCAGTGCCCCTGGAATGGCTCTTGTGCGGGTGACACATGAAATTATTCGAGTGAGTTCGTTGCCAGTGCCCCTGAACTGGCTCTTGTGTGGGACCGTCGTAGGATTTTCGAGCGAGATCGTTGCCAAGTGCCCCTGGACTGACTCATGTGCGGGCGACACATGAAATCTTTCGAGCGGGATCGTTGCCGGTGCCCCTGGACTGGCTCATGGTCGGGCGACACATGATATCTTTCGAGCGAAATCGTTGCCAGTGCCCCTGGACTGGCTCTTGTGCGGGTGACGCATGAAATGTTTCGAGCGGGATCGTTGCCAGTGCCCCTGGTCTGGCTCATGTGCGGGCGACACATGATATCTTTCGAGCGAAATCGTTGCCAGTGACCCTGGACTGGCTCTTGTGCGGGTGACACATGAAATGTTTCGAGCGGGATCGTTGCCAGTGCCCCTGGTCTGGCTCTTGTGCGGGTGACACATGAATTCTTTCGAGCGAGATCGTTGCCGGTGCCCCTGGGCTGGCTCTTGTGCGGGTGACACATGAAATGTTTCGAGCGGGATCGTTGCCAGTGCCCCTGGTCTGGCTCTTGTGCGGGTGACACATGAAGTTTTTCGCGCGAGATCGTTGCCGGTGCCCCCTGGGCTGGCTAATGTGCGGGCGACACATGAAATCTTTCGTTCGGGATCGTTGCCGGTGTCCCTGGACTGGCTCATGTGCGGGTGACACATGAAATCTTTCGAGCGGGATCGTTGCCAGTGCCCCTGGACTGGCTCATGTGCGGGCGACACATGAAATCTTTCGTTCGGGATCGTTGCCAGTGCCCCTGGACTGGCTCTTGTGCGGCCGACACATGAAATCTTTCGTTCGGGATCGTTGCCAGTGCCCCTGGACTGGCTCTTGTGCGGGTGACACATGGAATTTCTTCGAGCGAGATCGTTGCCGGTGCCCCTGAACTGGCTCTTGTGTGGGGTTGTTGTAGGATTTTTCGAGCGGGGTCGTTGCCGGTGCCCCTGGGCTGGCTCTTGTGCGGGTGACACATGAGGTTTCTCGAGCGAGGTGAGCGTGGCCATTGCCAGTACCGCCTGACTGGCCTTCGTGCGGGTGACACGTAAAAAGCACCCACTACACTCTCTGAGTGGTTGGCGTTAGGAAGGGCATCCAGCTGTAGAAACTCTGCCAAATCAGATTGGAGCCTGGTGTAGCCATCTGGTTTCACCAGTCCTCAGTTAAATCGTCCAACCCATGCTAGCATGGAAAGCGGACGTTAAACGACGACGACGATACATGTATACATGCATAACAATACACACACGTATATTTTTGTATGAATATATGTTGATATGTATATATATATATATATATATATATATATATATATATATCGAGAGCGAGCACGAGAGGGAGAGAGGGAGAGAGAGATAGATAGATAGATAGATAAAAATAGATTAGAGAGAGAGAGATTGAAATACTTATCCATGTAAAAATACGTGCGTGGCTGAATAGTTTATATCGCCTTAATTCTAGTGAAAATGCTATATTACTTTATTGTAGTATTTTGAAGAACCGAGTCAGGAATGAGTTTGTATATATATATATATATATATATATATATATATATATATATATATATATATATGATGTATATATACGTATATATATATATATATATATTATATATATATATATATATATATATATTATGATGTATATATACGTATATATATATATATATATATATATATATATATATATGATGTATATATACGTATATATATATATATATATATATATGTAGTATATACGTATATATATATATATATATATATATATATATAATATATATATGATGTATATATACGTATATATATATATATATATATATATATATATATATATATATTATATATATGTATTTATACTATATATAATATATATATATATATACTATATATATATATATTATATAT
>NC_142933.1:22350508-22365508 GCF_046866305.1 Octopus bimaculoides
AGTCTGTCTATCTTCTTTCAAAAATATAAGAGCATATTGGATTCTATAGTCCTAGCTATACAATGTCGGAAAACAGACAGTATTTTTGGTCGATTGCGCTATTAGAAACATTAGCCAAATCTCCCTCAGATTACGCCCTATTTATCAGTTAAAAAATTGAACGACATTGTCTGGAAAAAATGTTGGCCACAACTGGAGCATCTTTGATCATAGGTCTGCAGGACCGGTGTTGACCTAATGCTGAATATTAATCGCAAATGTTCGCTTTGACTAGAAAGTCCACTTCCTGGTCGCTCGCTTTGTTACAAATAGCAACCACCATTACTCTCAAGTCATACTTTCGAGTCGTTGAAAGAGCTGCTATCTAGTTTTCTATGTAGCATCTGTAAGCTAGAAGTAAGAATCAAACCTCTCTCTCTTCCCCTCTCCCAAATACACCTCATTTTGTAAAAAGAAAGGACACGTTCACTGGACGTCGACGTCGTGTCGCGTGGAGTGTTGTTCTTAGCTGAGCTTCTTCATTGTTGACCTGTATGCGATTTTGACCCGAAAATGTTGGTGACTATGATAGAGAGATCACTTCAATCATTCTTTCTCAATGCAATCAACTTGATTGAAGTTAAAATCATGGGCATGGTATGGGCGTTAGGCACAGTGGTGATTGTTCGTTGGAGTAGTGATCGATTGAAGCAGACCTTCGCCCGCATGAATAGAACATGGTGAATTAAGGTATTTGAGGATACCTCGTCGTAAGCCTTTCGCACTTGCATCGTGGCCGCCTGGTTAATATCTATCAGTCAAAATTATCTCTTCTTTTGCAGCCATGATAAAATAATGATCGATAGTGGGTTGGGTAGTTTTGAAATCAGTCGGAGAACTTAGAAACTTCAGTCTAAGCTAGATTTGAATCTCAGCAGTAGGTTGGGGAATCGTGTCTTTCGACGCCATTTTGGAACTGTAGAGAAAACTTCCCCTCAATTTATTTTACACTGATGCGGACACAGAAATTTATTGATACCTTCTGAAGACTGGGTGTTGAGTCTCGGAGTAAGCAGTCAGTTGGATAATGCGGAGCAGCCTGCGGTCGAAGAACGATAGAAAGCAAAGATGCTGCTTCAGAGCTTTGACACAAGGCAGGTGTTCACATCTTTTCATCAATCAGGATCCCAAACGAAGTGTAGCAAAGCAGAAATGGTCCCAAACTTGTCGACAGTTGGAGTTCAAGGTTCGATTAATTTCCGTCACTACTATGGAAATTATTGGTATTTAGTCTTTGGTTATCTATTCTTTTCTACTCTAAGCACAAGGGCCGAAATTTTTTGGGGGAGGGGACCAGTCGATTAGATCGACCCCAAAACGCTAATAGTACTTAATTTATCGACCCCGAAAGGATGAAAGGTAAAGTTGACCTCGGCGGAATTTGAACTCAAAATGTAAAGACAGACGAAATACCACTAAGCATTTCGCCCGGAGCGCTAACATTTCTGCCAGCTCGCCGCCTTTTCTTTGATTCATTTGAAACAATCTGAAATCACATTTTTGTAAACGTTGCAACTCTGGATCGGAGCCATATTTATTTATTTATTTATTGAATCTAAATATTTATGTCGCCGTTATTTAGAGTTGAGTGCGGAACTGATGCGCAAAAAATTGACTACATTCATATTCAACATCAATAAATAAATGTATCATGTCATCTCTTTGTAGTGAGTGATATATAAGATGGTTGTGGCATAGAATTACAATGATTGTGACTGTTTACACATATACTGGAGTCGATGTAATCTCGACTTAACTCTCCCCTGAATTTCTGGCCCTGTGCTAAAATTTGAAATCATGATTACTATAACGTGAAATTACGTAACACAAGTACATTTTCTCATTGACTCCCATGTTACAAACTCAATGGCGCTTCGATGGAATGTTTTTCAGTAGAAAGAAGGTAAGATGAAAATTATAAGAAAACTATTTGTACATAATTAATCATATTTTTGTTTATATATAGTCACGGTGCTTCGATTCGGGTGTTTCAGAATCGGTAACCTGAAACTCCAGGGAAACGATATAAGGATCCTCAGCTTCTAATAAAGAGTATATATATATGTATGGTATTTCAAGTTTCTTACAACTTTCGCCAAGAGTCAACTATAGTGTGTCGTTTCATATTTACGTGTACAAATATTGCCATATATTGTTTAACTAAAGCACAAGGCCAGCAAATTCGATGTGAGAGGGTAAGTTGACTACATCAACGCCAGTCCTTGACTGGTGTTTTACTTTATCGAATATGAAAGGATAAAAGGCAATGTTAACCACAGGGCGAAAAGATTCAGAAGAAATACAGTGTAGCAATTATAAATACTATAAAATAGTACTTTGGTGTAGGAATACAATGTAGAAAATGAAAATCTGATTTAAAAGATCTTTTTACTCATCTGAGGAGATGCATATTGCCGAGTGATATTTATTAATACAGTGTTGTTTATAACGTTTGTAACGTTCAACAATGTATAGTTGGTAATGATGTGTTGAAACAATTGTAGTGATATCTAATAGAGTATGTTCAATCCATCTTCTCTTACTAATATTTTTTGTATAGAATCTACGGATATTTACAGATTTCCACATGTGTATTCAGTGGCAGCAGTCCCACTGTATAATAGCATTCGGTAGCGTATACCCATAGAGGAGCTATGGAAAACACACTAAAAGTTTCTTTTATACCCATATTATATTAGAATATGTATATATATATATATATATATATATATATATATATATATATATATATATATATATATATAATGGATTCTCCTGCCGTACGACGACGTATGAGGGCTCTGCAATTTCTTGCTGAACAACCACACAGATGATTTGTTGATAGTAATCAAATGTTTGTGTTCACATAAACTCACTCCTTCCATCAGATCGACATTACCTGTACAGGTGCATGGCGTGCCGCATGTCAGATGACGAAATGATCGCGGAGTAACGTGAGATGAAGTGTTTTGCGCAAGAACACAACGCAACACCCTGTCTGAGAATCGAAACCGCGATATAGATATATGCAGATATACATACACATATTACCTATCTATCTATCTATCTATCTATCTATCTATCTATCTATCTATCTATCTATCTATCTATCTATCTATCTATATGTGTGTGTGTGTGTATGTATGTGTCCGGACATCTATCTATCTATCTATCTATCTATCTATCTATCTATCTATCTATCTATCTATCTATCTATCTATCTACCTACCTACCTACCTACCTACCTATCTATCTATCTATCTATCTATCTATCTATCTATCTATCTATCTACCTATCTATCTATTTTTACGTATGCATTAATAAGCCAATTGACTTCAACAATACTGTAGATATCTACTATATATAACAATCCTTAGGTATGGAGATATTGTTATTTACGAGAAAAGAATTAGAGCTTTATTGAACTAGTTATTACTTTTGACAGTATTTGGTAATTAAATGATACATTTCTATATCATGATATCCCGAGTTGGTAATGTTATGTGATAACTTAGCTACGAATATTGTTATCGTAATTTTTTCATCCCTGAGCTTGGTTTTACTTGTTTGATTTTCATCTTAATATGTTATGTCGGCTCAGATTGAATGTTATTTGAATTATAGCATTGTCAGAAATTAATCGATAATTACATGCTATATATATATATATATATATATATTTATATATATATATATATATATATATATATATATATATATATATATATATATAATATATATATATTATATATATATATATATATATATATATATATTATATATATATATATATATATATATATATATATATATATATATATATATATATTATATATATATATATATATATTATATATATATATATATATATATATATATATATATATATATATATATATATATTTATATATATATATATATTCATGCATACTCTGACTTTCCAAAAGTCAGAGTGTATCCTACAAAAAGTTAGGGAGTGATGAGTTTCATGCAAGCTCTGAGATATAACGTGTACAATGAAGGGGCATTGGTAGCGCCGGCGGCCTTGCTGACTAGACGAAACGAGAAGTAACTTAATATTTCGGTTTAATACTAAACTGTTTTTGTAAAACAAGTATTACTCTCTCTATATATATACGAAAGGGGCTAAAAAGCTTCTGGTTTTGTGTAAAAGGAAATACAGGATAATCAGTTGATTATGATTATATTCAACATATTCCCATCTCAGATTCACACACTTATGGCAGCGATCCTTCAGTTTTTCTAAGCCCCGTAAAAGAACCCGGAATTTTGGCGTCCAATCAGATCTTTCGTGATACCCTTAAAGCCAAAAACTTTTCAGCAATCCCACGTGTACACAGGGTGCGGTGAATAAATTTTCGTCTAAATTACGCAAAAATGTGGCATCTCATTTTAACAGATATATTTATCAAAATTACATAGAAATATCTTGAAATACTAAAGAGTAAATTTATGCAATAAAATCGCCATTGGCTTCCAAATGACTTCGGAATCTCCACGGCCTCCAGACGACTTCGGAATCTCCTGCAACTCTTCTGGACGGTCTCCTTATTTAAGCTGGTGAATATTGCCGTAATCCTTGCCTTCAGTTCATCATAATAATCAAGGGGGTTACATTCTGGGGAGTTAGGTGGCCAGATGTTAAGGGTGTTGTGGTCGCAGAAATTGCCTAATGGCTATGACTGGGTTCTCGTGCTTGTGTGGCATGGTACAAAGTCCCGTTGCCAGACACAGGATCTTCCAGAAGCCCTCCTCTTGACCCAGGACAGCACTACCTCCTCCAGGCACTTGATGTAGGCCTCCCTGTTGAGTCTGAGGCCGTGTGGGAAGATGAACAGAGGCCATCACTAGTGATCATTCCAAACACCATGATGTTGTCTGGATGTTTGATTTTTATCACTCTCGGTACATGTTTTGGGGACACGGCAAGCCAACGGTTGTTCTGTGTGTTTACCATCTGATCGTGGCAGAAATTTTTGTTGTCTGAGAAAAACCAAAGCATGTTCGGTTGGAGGAGATGTTTGAGTTTGTTCAAAAGCTTCGTGGCGCGGTTTTTCCTCTTGTCTTTCATTGGCCCTTTTTCATCTTGTATGAAGAATACCGAATGTCTTCATGCACTACCTGCCTGATAAGAAACTCAGACACTCCCATATCCCTGGCAATGGACCTGATTGACTTGGAGGGATCGTTGTCAATCATGGCCTGGATTTCGCCAATAAATTCCGGAGTTCTTTTCTTATCGGAACGATCAGAGTGAGTTTTCCGAGTTGCCGTACCTCCTAATCACCATTAGACTCATCCAACTCTTTCCGAATCCTCTGCACTATCCTCAGATTGACACTTAAACACTCTGAAATGTTCGTATTGGAGCTTCTAGCGTGAATGCCAAGCAATACAGCATGTCGTTTCCAAATTTCTGGCAGAATGAATTGCATCATGGTGCTGTTTTTCTCACAGACGGTGACCAACTGACCATACAATACTGTGTAGTCGAAAAAACAAAATCAAACAGCGCACAAGTACGAAATTGAAAGTATACAATGGCGACAATTTATCCATCGCACCCTGTCGCACAGATGAACTGATGACAAGGATTATGGCAGCATTCATCAACTTGAACAAGGAGATCGTCCAGAAGAGTTGCAGGAGATTCTGAAGTCGTCAATGGCGATTTTATTGAATGAATTTACTCTTTAGTATTTTAAGATGTTTTTCTTTTATTTTGGTAAATATGTCTGTAAAAATGAGATGTCAGTGTTATTTTCATTTTTGCATAATTTAGACGACAGATTATTCATCGCACCCTACACATGCATACAAACACACACACACACACACACACACACACACACACACACACACACACACACACACACACACACACACACATATATGTGCGATGGTTTTATTATATGTGCGTCGATTTTTACGATTCTGTAAATAATAATAATAGTATTTTATAAGCTTAAAGTCTATAAAATAATATATATATTTATATAAAGATTCTTCTTTTGGAGCGGTACGTTTCGAATTAGGAAAAGCTAATAAATATAATAGCGTGTAAATATTGAGTTACAAAATCCTTTGGAGAGAAAAAGGTGAAGGTTGCCCATTTACAGGAGATGTGGATTCGTGTTTCACGGGCAGTCTTCGATTTTGTCTCTCGAGAGGATTTTTCAGTCCATTTTCCAGCCTAAATAAGCATAATCAGCACAGCACTTGTCCTACTTTGTCTCTAGCAGTATAACAGTATAATAGCAGTATATATATGTGTATATATGTATGCATATATGTGTGTATATACATATATATACATACAAGCATACATACGTATATATATATCCATACATGTGCATTTATATGTATATAATATACATGGACATATAAACATAGATATATGCATATGTATGTATGTATGTATTTATCTATCTCTCTCTCTCTATATATATATATATATGTGTGTGTATCTATATGTATGCACGAAGATATATCACACAAACGACTTATCGCAAAACTCTTTGCAATGGGTGGGTGTGAAATATCTTTATAACTGGTTGAAGCCCTTCATTCATGGCCAAAAGGAGTTAGTCATGGATCTGGGACAGTATTTTTCACCTTATGAGACAACATCTGGTGTACCACCGGGATCTGTTTTTTGGACCTCTGTTGCTTGTTGCATATATCAGTGACGTAGATGCCAACTTGAAGAATGTTACAATGGCGGGGATACGCAGTTGATATCAAGCTGTATCTTGAGATAAAAAAAGACAGATCTTATACGCTATAGATCTTTCTTGCAATTAAAACTGGACGCAATTCAGCAATGGATTACAGACTAGCAATTCAAGTTGGCTATAGACAAGTGCACTGCCATACATTTTGGAAACAAACCCAATTTTTACATACATCCTCTCCAACATCAATCTTAAGAAGTTTGCTAATGAATGTGACCTGGGCATTATTGTTAATAGCAATTTGCGTTAAGAAGGCCGAGAGTGTAAGTAAAACCTTTGTCACCTTCTCTCCATCTATCTGTTTAAACGGCTTATATCACTCCATCTATCTATTTAATCGGTTTATATATCTCCATCTGTATATTGCTATGGTACGTCCATACTTTAGAGTTTGCATCACCAATCTGGAACCCCCATCTTACTCAGTATATCAATCTCCTGGAAACTGTGCAGAAACGCACAACCAGACGAATATTCGCTGTCAGGCATCTCCCATACTCTGAACGTCTTACTTCCCTGGGCATGGACGCACTAAAGCTATGATGACTGGCAAATTATTTGGTAGACATCCACAAGATTATCCACCATTTTTCCAACAACAACCTTGGGCACATTTTTTGAATTTCATGGACATTCTTACAACATCAAAAAACAACACAGTGCCCATGACTTTTGGAAGCATATTTTCATGCTCAGGATTGCTGAAGCATGGAATACACTACCTGCATCAATTCTTAGCTGCCAGGATACTACGTCCTTCAAAACTTCCGGGCTTCCTGAAATTCGCCAACAGCACATTTGATACCCTCTCCACCCATTTTTTAAAACAACTCATTCACTGTTCACTTTCTGTTCATACTGTACGTACCATTCTTGCACATTTGATTACTTTTTCTCATGAGTTGTAGTGAGCTTGAGCACTGTATAAAATAAATTTATTATTATTATTATCATTATTATTATAATTATTATTATTATTATTATTATTATCATTATTATAATTATTATTATTATTATTATCATTATTATTATTATTATTATTATTATCATTATTATTATTATTATTATTATTATTATTATTATTATTATTATTATCATTATTATTATTATTATTATTATTATTATTATCATTATTATAATTATTATTATTATTATTGTATAGTTTATTTTAAGTGAATTCTTTCTGGAGACTCCAGTTTTCCACCACAACTGTTGTCGGCTAGGTTCATCAACTGAATTTAAATGAAGTCTATGCTCTATACCATATATAGAGTATTCTCTCTATTCTGCAAGGAATATAATACTGGAATATAATGTATTGAATACAGACTCATATGTACACACATACACACAAGCACACTTACGTACATACATACATACATACATACATACATACATACATACATGTATGTATGTATGTATGTAGTTAAGCGGTTAAGTTTAGAAATGTGCGTGCAGCTGTTTATTTTTTTGTGTACGAAAAGACAAAGAACAGAAAGAGAGAGAACGATAGAGTGGGGAGAGAGAGAAAGAGAGAGAAAGAGGGGAGAGAGAAAGAGAAAAAGAAAGAGTGAAAAGTGAGACACAAATAGAAAGTGAAACGCGTGTGTGCGTGCGTTTATAAATAGATAAATAGAAAGCGTGACACCCCCACCACACATCTGTATGTATGTATGTATTTATGTATGTATATATATATGTGCGTGTGTACGTAAGAGAGGTAGAAAAGAAGAGAGAAAGAGAGAGATACGCACACAAACAGAGAGAGAGGGAGAGAGAGAGAGAGAGAGAGAGAGAGAGAGAGAGAGAGAGAGAGAGAAGGGAAAGAGAGAGAGAGAGAGCAGGAAGCAAAGCAAAATGAATAGAAACGAAGAAAAAAAATATCTGAAATGAAACGAAAGAAATAAAATAAAAATCAAACAAAACACCAACAACAACAACAACAACAAACACAGCATCTAAGAAAGATCCCAGATCGAAAAGAAGCCAAGACAGAACAATGGAAATCAATAAGGAAGAGTCGATTGCACGGCCGTACACCCACCCTCACATTCATACACCACACACACACACACACACACACACACACACACACACACACACACACACACACACACACACACATACACACTCACAGACACATGTCCACATATCAGCAACGTTTTACTATTTAGCGTGAGGGGTTCTCGGTGGTCGCTCCACCAGGTCAGAAATGACAGCCAAATTACCCTCGCAGCGATATATCTATCATAATTTCATCTTACCATGTTCCTCGAGGGACCCTACACGATCGCTAGACAAACTAGAAATAATAATCCAGTCTCTTTCAAATTACACCGACCATCTTAAGAAAAAGAAAATATATATATATATATAGGGTGGTTGAAATAAGGATGGGATGGTCATGCCTAGAACGTCTTCTTATCATAGATCAATCGCCCTGATATGAAACTTTTATAACAAAGAAGCGATACTCATACACTCACACAACTCCCCACACATACACATATATACATACATACACGTTCATTCTACCTCTCTCTCTCTCTCACACACACACAGGCACGCACACACGCACACACACACACAAGCGTACACATATACAGGTGTATTCACAAAACACACACACACACGCACGCACACTTCCATTATTCTTCATTCTCTTTCACACACATGAGTTCACACACACACTTCCATTCTCTCTCTCTCTCTCTCTCTCTCAAGGTGGCGAGCTGGCAGTATTTCGTCGTATTTCGTCTGTCTATGTTTTGAGTTCAAATTCCACCGAGGCCGACTTTACCTTTCATCCTTTCGGAGTCGATTAATTAAGTACCAGTTACGCACTGGAGTCGATGTAATCGACTTAACCCCTTTGTCTGTCCTTGTTTGTCCCCTCTATGTTTAGCCCCTTGTGGGCAATAAAGAAATAAGAATCGTTAGCACACAGGGCGAAATTCTTAGTGGTATTTCGTCTGTTCTGAGTTCAAATTCCGCCGAGGTCGACTTTGCCTTTCATCCTTTCGGGGTCGATAAATTAAGTACCAGTTGCGTACCGGGATCGATCTAATCGACTGGCCCCACTCCCCCCAAATTTCGGGTCTTGTGCCTAGAGTAGAAAAGATTCTCTCTCTCTCTCTCTCTCTCTCTCTCTCACACACACACACACACACACACACACACACACACACACACACACACACACACACACACACACACACACACACCGCACATCTAAAAAGTAACCTATCCAAGATGATGGAATACGAAACTGTAAGAACGTCGGACCAGATATTTGGCAGCATTTGTTCCGGTTCTTTACGTTCTGAGTTCAAATCCTGCTAAAGTCCTAACACCTGTCTGGCTCTTGGATGTCTTTAGCCGAGTCCACATTATTACAAACGCGTTTGTTGTGCGTGTGTGTGTGTGTGTGCGTGAGAGAGTGAGAAAGTGAGAATGAATGACAATGGAAGTGTGTATATGAGTAGGGGGAGGCAGTTCGTGTGCGTCTTCCACCTCCTTGTTATATTAGTTTCACATCAGGACTGACTGAATAGATCTATACTAAAAAGACGTTCTAGATAGGACCATCTCATCCCGTCCCGTTAAGGGTCATGGTCTTCCCCTACTGACAATGAAATATCATGAAGTACATATACCTTTCTTTACTTGCCGAGTCAACCTGTTTGGTCACAGTCACATTCACATATATGTACACACGCACGCACACACATACACACACACACACACACACACACACACACACACACACACACACACACACACACACACACACCATTTATTCTCACACAACACTTATTCTCACACACGTACACTCATCTTCTCACGTCCGCTTCTCTTACCAAACCTACACATATATACACCAATACAAACACAAACATTCTGTTATATTGTATTATTCTCACTTTCCCTATATCTCCACCTCTATTTATCATTACCTCTATCTCCCCCCCTCTCTCTCTCTGTTTTTTCTCTCTCCTCTTCTCTGTATCTTTTCCCTTCTGCTTCTCCTCTCTATCTACTCGTCTTTACCTCCCCCCACCACCACCTCCACCACCACTTTCTCGTGTGTTACTCCCTCCCTTTCCCGTTCTACCCCTTCAACTTTACTAAAACTGCACACGGCACTAACGTTGAGGGCGACCTTGCTCTACTTGCTTGGATCAATAGATTCTTCTATAGAAGGTTGAAACTTACAACTTCCTTCCTCACATGTCTGTAATACCCCTCCCATCTCACATGAACACACACACACACACACACACACACACACACACACACACACACACAGAGATAGATGTGCATCGCACACATACGAGACACGAAAGCTGACACATCAATGTACGCATACTGCAACACCCCCACCTACCATACACGTATTCTAAAATATATAAAAATAGCTCAAACGGAATGACACGTTGAAGAAAAAAAAAATCAAGGTACATACATCAAAATAACGTCAACACAGTGACGAAAATATATAAAGAATATGATGTGGATTTGATCGACCCAGCAAATGACTGGTAGGCCATTCTATCAATTGAAGAAGAAATAATAATTATAATTGTTTTAAATTTTGGCATAGGCTAGCAATTTTGAGGGGAGGGTGTAAATCGATTACATCGACCAAAGTGCACAGCTGGTTACATATTTTATCGATGCCGAAACAAATAAAAGGTGGAGTCGACCTCGGCGGCATTCATACACAAAACGTAGAGAGCTGAAAGAAATGCCGCCGAGCCTTTTAAATATAGGAGCAAAGTGCAGGTGACCTCAAATTGCAGGACCTGGTTCCGGTTTTCAGCATGTTTGCAAGTTTTGTTCGTCTTTTATGAGTGGAGGCGCAATGGCCCAGTGGTTATGGCAGCGGACTCACGGTCATAGGATCGCAGTTTCGATTCCCAGTCCGGGCGTTGTTAGTGTTTATTGAGCGAAAACACCTAAAAGCTCCACGAGGCTCCGACAGGGGATGGTGGCGAACCCTGCTGTACTCTTTCACCACAACTTTCTCTCTTACTCCCTGTTTCTGTTGTGCCTGTAATTCAAGGGGCCAGCCTTGTCACACTGTGTCACGCTGAATATCCCAGAGAACTACATTAAGGGTACACGTGTCTGTGGAGTGGTCAGCCACTTGCACGTTAATTTCACGAGCAGGCTGTTCCGTTGATCGGATCAACTGGAACCCTCGACGTCGTAAGCGACGGAGTGCCAACAACGTCTTTTATGGAGAATATATCCCACAGCCTGCCTCTGCCTACTTGAAATGCATTGATTAACTTTGACAGTGAACGCATACATGTTGGCTGGTTGACCAGGAGGGAGAACTCATCTTGTGTGTGTCAGCCTTAATTTTTGAATGTTTCACCGACGCCTTTCTTCCGGCGCCATCATTGCAAAAAAACCATAATTTATCTTTATCTCATTATATTGGTCAAAGGTCAATATAATTTCATTTCACAATACGCTGCTGCTGCTGCTACTACTACTGCTACTACTATTACAATTAATCTCCACTAAAAGTATGTTGGTTTCAACTTTTGGTACACGGCTAGTAATTCAGAGGAAGGGGGTGCTAGTCAATTGCATCAACCCCCAGTGCTTAGCTGGTACTTAATTCACCGATCACGAAAAGATGAAAGGTAAAGTTGACTTCGGCGGAATTTGAACTCAGAAAGTAGAGCCGGAAGAAATGCCGCTAAGTATTTTGTCCGACCCAAGAGCAAGCATTAAGAATGAGTTACATAAAATACAGAATAGACAACACATCAGAAAGTGATAAATGCAGAATTTGTGGACAAAATGGTGAAACCGTATGGCATATTACCAGCCAATGTACGCCACTAGTGCAGAAAGAATATAAGAGACGTCATGATAACGTAGCAAGGATTGTCCATTGGACACTTTGCAACAAGTATGGATTTGACAGAGTAAAAAAGTGGTACGAACATAAACCCGAAGGCATCATCGGAAACGATAATGCAAATATCCTATGGGATTTTATGATTCAGTGCGACCATGAGACAGAGAATAGGAAACCAGACAGAGTGTTAATTGAGAAAGAAAGCAAACGATGCTGGATCATAGATATAGCATGCCTAGCTGATAACAAGATATGCGATAAGGAAGAAAGAAAAGTCAATAGATATGACAGGTTAGCTTGGGAGTTTTAGCAGTTGTGGTTGATGAAAAAAGGTGGTAGTGGTACCAATAATAATGATAATGATGCTGCTGCTTTATAGAAATTGCTCATAAAGCTGCTTTATTTGGGATTGACATGAGGGTAGAACATACTCAGAAAACCGCTTTATTGGGGACATCGAGGATCTCGAGATTGATGCCTGAGTGTTAAGTATCGTGGAAAGAGACACAGTGAGACCTTTGACAACAGGTTGCTGTCCACTGTTACAGAACTCAAGCGAAATCGAGAACTCTGAGAAGTAAAATGGAAATAACAATAATTAGTAATAAACAACAGATGAATATCGGTCGGTAACAATGATGAGTATTTAGTTGTTCAATGAATAAGGCATCTGGTCATTGAATAAGCTCGTAAATGTCTGAATATTTCACAGACACATGAAGTATTAATGGAATTCTCAGGCGGAATCGGAGAGTCAATTTGTGAGAAAAACTGGACTGTTAAATTGCGGGTACAATCCACACAGGTTTCCGGTTACCAAATTTTCGTTGCCACGAAGTGGGACTGAACCTACGATTTTGTGATTGCGAAGCGAATTACATGGCCAATCGGCCATGTGTATATATGCACGTATATACATGTATATTTATAGTACGTACGCATATATATATATATGTGTGCATGTATTTGATTCTGTGTCTGCGAATAGCTAACATAGTATGTATGTATGTATGTACGTATATTAGCGCATATCTATATGTGTTTCTTAGTGGAGTTAAAGTGTATGAGAAACAGAGCGTCAACCAAATTAGACGTTGGTCATTTGATAGGTCAAAACCATTTACTTAGGGGAATGGCGATGTCCAAAACAGCAAGTCGACAAACCAGTTTATGATAATCATAAACTAAAGGTCAAGTGACCATTAGTTTATGATTATGGACCGAAGCCACGGTATTATCTATATATTACCCAAAGGGGTTAGGTTATTGTTATTCTTCATCTCTTAGTCATTCTTCATCGAACATACATATAACCATACCGTCTTCTTGTCTTTTTAATGTCAGACCACTTTATCGAATGCGTAATTCATATATTTAAGACAGTAGAGTATACTTTAATGGAGATTCGACTGTTATTTCTAGTAGATTAAGGAACTACATAGTTCTCATTTTGGTTTTCGTAAAGAATTAATTTTAGGCGGTAGTAGTAAAGTATTGGTGAAAACAGTCTTCTGGCTGAATTCATCCAAATATTAACGAAACTATCCAAATATTAAATAACATCGCCACACAAAAATATATATTGAGTTCTATGATGAATTATTTCTTGCGAAACATCACTTTATCATTTATGTATACCGCACACGCACACACACACACATTTACAGAGAGAGAGAGAGAGAGAGAGAAAGAAAGAAAGAGAGAGAGAGAGAGAGAGAGAGAGAGAGAGAGAGAGAGAGAGAGAGAGAGAGAAAGAAAGAAGGAGAGAGAGAGAGAGAGAGAGAGAGAGAGAGAGAGAGAGAGAAAGAGAGAGAGAGAGAAGTATATACATATACAAAGAGGGATGCGTGTGTTAGGTGAACTATACAGGATTCTATCTTACGACTTCTGTTAATTTGAGCTTCATGACCTTGTCTTTCAACAATCATGAGACAGAACTGCTTTGTGGATCAAATACCTTTAGAAGTCGGTATTCATAATTTTTACTCTAGCTGTCATTTTGTTGACTTCCTATTTTACTTGCGTTCTGGAAGGTTGTTTACTGAATTTTGCTTTGTGCACGTTAGGGGAAATATAATGAAAAATGAAATAAAGTAAAATAAAAACAAAATATAAGTTGGCGACCTATAAATTTCAAATAGGATGTATTTGAAAGACAAAAGGCTGAATTTCCTTCAATGTGAACACGTTGAGAATGTTTCGTTATCTTCTAATCAGAATACAACGTAATGTGGTTAGTGTACTGAAAAGCTAAGCGATGATTAAATTGCGTATTTTGTTTGCTCCATTATATCGCTTTGTTTTGTCGGTGGTAAAGATTTTCGGAG
>NC_142933.1:22368008-22375508 GCF_046866305.1 Octopus bimaculoides
GGTGCATGCATACATAAAAACACCATATACATATACCTGCATATATATTCATACACATGATTATGCATTAAAGAACTGAATGGCTTTATCCTGCTAAGATAAGAACTAAGCTATAATCTCAACTAAAAACAATTCTGTTTTATTCGATATTTTCTTCATTGCTTAATATTTATTCTACATAACTCACAGATAATCTTCCATAAAAATCGAAAGAGAAAAACAAAAACTATTCCTAATTCTTATAACTCGTTAGATAACGTTTTTCTTTCTTCAAGCAACTCATATGTGTAATCACTCAAAAATAATAACGAATGAGAAAAAAAAATACTACTTTAGAATTATTTGAAATCTTTTTAATTTAACTCTTAATTTTAAATCCTACAAAGATACACCGATGAAAAATAGATTTCAAAAGCTGATAGTCTGAATGTGGGAGGAAAATAGAACTCATATCTGGGAATAATGGATCATGTTGCTATTGATTTCTAACTGAAACATGAGGCTTTACACTTTCTGTGTAACGCCCTGCACTTAATTTGAACGAAAACGAAACTCCATTCATATCCCTTTATTATTACTTTGACACTGCATGACATATACAGTAAAGTGCTGCTGAATCATCGGGTTTGCAGAGAAGCGGATATCTTTTGAGTATTTGATATGGCGCTGCTTGCATGGTTGGTTGGTTGATGGACTGAGTCTGTCATTGGAATTCCTTCTCAGTACCCTGTTAGCCAAGATACGCCGGAGTGCTAACGAAACAATCGTCAGGGTCGTCAAGACACACACACACACACACACACAAGACAATGAAACGTACACACACACGTCTTGGGTAGCAGACTTAAATTCATTGCCCAGTTTAATACCACCACCTGGTATCACGAGTACCTTTAGCATTTCCTGGCAGTAAGATAAATCAACAACCAACATCTACCACCAACCTACTAACATAGCATAAGCAAATTAATAACATCCCCCAACAACAACAACTACAGGAAATACAAGCGCCAAACCAGAGATAGAACATATACAACCAACGAAATAATACAAGCCGAAGACCTCCAACGTACATCAACGGATATAGGTATATATATATATATATATATATATATATATATATATATATATATATATTTATGAGACCAAAGTGTACGAACGCCGCCATATTTATATAAAAAGGAATACCAAAAATGGGACAAGAACGCAAAACATCCAGACAGTTAGAGGATACAAAAAAGGGGACAACTAAACAACCAGACAGACGATACAAAAAAAACAAGGACGGGTCATATATATATATATATATAATACATACACGATACCAATAACCGAGTTTTGTTAGTTTCGTCCGACGATCGCAGTGGTGTGAAACTTGAGTCATGTGACTTACACTTCAGTTTCAATATCAATGCATGGTTTGGTTACATAATAGTTAAAACGTTAGCAATGGCTGTGCGTGCTGGATCGTCACATGCAGGCACGCACGCACACACGCACACACACTGTATATAGGTAGATCCACTTCACGTGCAGTCGGTAGATTATAGAGTATAATGTGGATAAGAAAACCAGACCACTCCCGGTTGCGGCAGATGGAAAAGAGTATACAGGTAGAGGAGTACGCATGATTAACTGATCAGTTATGGGCATCGAAATACAGGCTTTATACCTGACTCAGTAGAAAACATACGTGAGAAGTGAAATCAAGGGGTAGAGGGAAATAGTTTGGCTTTGCAATAACATCTTTGCTATTATGTACATGCATACATACATATATACATACACACATACATATACGTACGCATATATTTGTTTGTATGTATGTATGTATGTATGTATGTATGTATGCATGCATGCATGTATGTACGTACGTATGTATGTATGTCATTATTCAGTTTATTTCAAGATTTCTTGCCAATAGAGAAAGAACCAGTTTCTAACTAGATCCAAGGTTCCTTCATTGGAATTTCAACATCAATAACAGGGTATTATTGCATATATGTATGTATGTTTGTATGTATGCACGCATGCATGCATGTATGTGCGGATTTCTATGTTTTATGTGTGTACTCTCATGCATATAGTTACATATCTAGACATGCTCATATATATTTAAATGATAAATTTCTGGAAAGTTTTACAGATTTTTACAGTTCCAGTGATGGATTAGATCTATAGTCTTCAAATTCGGCTTCTCCTTTCTGGTTTTGAGAAGCCTTATTTCTTAAGATTGGTATTTAGGCAGTGTGTTACATATCCTGGGGCCCCAATAATTACAGGTATAAACCTGAACTTGTATGTATGTGTGTATGTATGTATGTATATATACATATTTAAATATGTATTTATACAAGCATACAATCATATACGTATGGGCATTTATATATGTATTTTGCATGTATGCATTCGTATATACATGTACGTATATATGTGTGCGTGAATATATCCATTCAGAATTTCTTCTAGGCGTTACCCGTCATCCACGTGTTTGGCCGAAAGGCCGTATTTATTTCGTCTTCGTCAAACATTTGTTTACTTTCTATATTGTTACAATCTATATTGTTTTGTTTGCTCCAGCCGTAATTCTCCGCAAATTTTGCGGGTGCCGCTGATATACGAAGTTCCTAGTCTTATCGTTAAAGGCATGAAATTGAGTATTAGTACTTTGGTCGATAACTGATTAAGAATTAGGGTCCTTCTTTGTCTGTCTTATATGTACGTTTTTTTAAAGTATTTAATGCATTTTTCATCCATATAGTGGTGTCAATGAGACCCAGAGGTATCAGGTAATGGTGAGTAAGTGCTATGGATAGACCATAGTTAAGCATCAGGTTCGGTGATTATGCGAATTGGAAAAACAAAAATACTTGAGAAATGGGTGCCGCACGAATTGAACGACAACCAAAACAAAAAAAAAATCCGTTTTAAAGTGTCGTCTTCCCTTCTTTTGCGTAACAAGAAGGGCCCGTTTCTCGACCGGATTGTGACTTGCGATGAAAAGTGGATTCTTTACGACAACCGGCGACGCTCAGCTCAGTGGTTGGACGCCAACGAAGCTCCACGGCACTTCCCGAAGCCAAAGTTGCACTAAAAGAAGGTCATGGTGACTGTTTGGTGGTCTGCGGCCTGTCTCATCCATCACAGTTTTTGGATCCAGGCGAAACCATTACGGCGGAGAAGTACTGTCAGCAAATGACTGAAATGCATAAGAAACTCCGACAACAACAGCCATCATTGGTCAATAGAAAAGGACCAATTCTTCTCCACGACAACGCTCGGCCGCATGTCATACAACTGACTCTGCAGAAGTTGAACGAATTGAGATACGAAACTCCGTCTCATCCGTCATACTCACCAGACCTCTCGCCTGTCAACTACCACTTTTTCAAGCATCTCGACAAGTTCCTGCGTTAGAAATGCTTTAAAAAATCAAGACGATGTCAAACACGCCTTCAACGACTTCATCGCCACCAGAACGTAGGATTTTTACGCTAATGGCATAAATAAACTCGTTTCACATTGGCAAAAGTGTGTTGATTCTGATGGTGTTTATTTCGATTAATAAAGTTTTGTTTGAGCCAAGATATGTGCATTTGAATTTAAAGGTTAAAAACCGCAAGAACTTTCTTGACAACCTAATATATATATAAATATATATAGACGACAGGCTTCTTTCAGTTTCCGTCTACCAAATCCACTTACATGGCTTTGGTCGGCCCGAGGCTATAGTAGAAGACACTTCTCCAAGGTGCCACGCAGTGGAACTGAACCTGGAACCATGTGGTTGGAAAGCAAGCTACTTACCACACAGCCACTCCTGCGCCTATGCCACTCCTGCGCCTATGTAGCCACTCATACGCCTATATATATATATATATATCAACCACACGCATACTTTTATATATATGTGTACAGACCCCCCATATATATATATATATATATATATATATATATATATATATATATTATAATAGATATTCTGTATATAATAAAAGCAATAACAGCAGTAGCAGCAGCAGCAACAACAACGACAACAACAAATAACACTACCACTACTACTATAACTGCTGCTGCTGTTGCCGCTGCTGCTACTCAACCGCATTATCGATCATCCAAGAAAGATATTAAAAAAAAAGGAAAAAATAAGTACCATATATATATTTCCATATTTCAATGAAAATTCTTCGGAATGAAAAAAAATCCATTCCTCTTATGACTGTTGCATCTGTGTGTGTGTGTGTGTGTGTGTGTGTGTGTGTGTGTGTGTGTGTGTGTGTGTGTGTGTGTGTGTGTATGCGCGTGTGCATGTGTACGTCTGTGTACGTGTTTGTGTGTGTGTGTGTATGCGCGTGTGCATGTGTACGTCTGTGTACGTGTTTGTGTGTGAGAGCGTGTATATGAGGCAAGTGTATTATGTATTTAGTATATACGCATGTGCATGAATTAATATCGATGCGTGTATGTATGGATGTATGTATGTAAGTAAGTAAGTACGATCAGTGTGTATGGGTATGTATGTGCATATGTATAACTTAAATAATATATATATATATATATATATGTATATACTTATATATATGTGTATATAAGTGTATATGTATGTGTGTGTATATCTATATAATTATATATATATGTATATATTCTTTTATTCCTTTACTTGCTTCAGTCATTTGACTGCGGCCATGCTGGAGTACTGCCTTTAGTCAACGGAATCGACCCCAGGATCTATTTTTTGTAAGCTTAGTACTTATTCTATCGGTCTCTTATGCCGAACCACTAGGTTTCGGGAAACATACCAATGTCGGTTGTCAAGCGATGGCGGATACACGCGCGCGCACACACACACACACGCACGCACACACACACACCATTATATACAAATATATATACAAATATATATATATATATATATATATATATATATATATATATATATATATATATATATATATATATATATATACATACACACAAACCCGACAGAAGTAAATAGACATCCCATAAAACATTGTTATATGTTTAACTTGAGATTTGTATTTTCTATTAATGGACATTTTAATGCTTCAGGTTCTATACATGACTGTTTAATCATGCCACGTACAAAAGAAGCCTTGGAATTGTCCCTGTTTTAAAGAGGCCGTTTTGCGTGTCAATCTGAAGGTGGATTTAGCGTAAAATCCCAGAAAACCTTGGGATCCCGCTTTCTACAGTTAATAGAGTGACTGTACAATTCACCAGAGAAAGGCAGGAGTCTACATCACTTTGCCCAGGTCCCAGGGGACACTGACCGGACCCTTTACTTTGTTAAGTGAAGCGTGGAGGATAATCCTCTTTTGAGATTACTGCATGAAACTAGGCAAGAAATTCCCCAAGAGAATATTTGTTATCTGGTCAGTAGCATGCCTTGTAGGATCCTTGCATTGAAAAATGCACTGGACATGTCTGCTAAATATTAGATATTCATACATTTTAATAATTAATAAAAAATTTGAAATAATTTCAGCTTTAAATAAATTTTAATGATTATAACGTTGTCTATTTACTTCTGTCACGCCTACACAGACACACACAGACACACACACACATATATATATTTATATATATATACGACGGGCTTCTTTCAGTTTTCGTCTGCCAAATCCACTCACAAGGCGTTGGCCGACGCGAGGCTACAGTAGAAGACACTCACCTAAGGTGCCACACAGTGGGACGGAACCTGATATCATGTCGTTGGGAAGCAAGCTACTTACCACACAACCACGCCTGCGCTTTATATATATATATATATATATATATATATATATATATAAACACCAATAAAGGACTGAATACGTTATCACAGTATCACCAGAAGTCAACATCATTGGCTATGCACGCCCATGCGCACATGGATACAGAGGCTTACATTCACTCATTAATAGATGCAGCTGTTGTATAAAGGAAACGGAATTTCCCCAGTCAGAAATGTCATGGAAATATGAAAAGATATTTGATGCTTCATTTTCTTTCTTGAATTCTGATGACAGTCAGATCACACAGTGGAACAGTTAGTTAAATGTGAGGTTGATACCGAAATTTATATATATATATATATATATATATATATATATATATATACATCCATATGTATATATAAATATATATTTATATACACATTAATTCACATATACATATGTTTATACAAACATGTATCTATCTATCTATCTATCTATCTATATGTACATATGGACATATGTATGTATGTATATATATATATATATATAAAGTGTAGTATATTGCCACTTAAGTGTGGCTGACCCCTAGGGGTGGATGTTACTGTTGCTTTTAGCCCCAGGAGGACATCTCCTCCAGCTGGCTTATCGACACACGACTGTGTCCTGTTTGCCAAGGGAGTTATCCCTCTCACCTCGATCAGCAGCACGAACGTATCCGGATTTCAGGGTTATTTCCCTTCGTCGGCGTTCGACAGCTGATGACCTTGGTGAGAGAGACAAATCTGGCAAACCTTATATCTTCTTTTCCAGTGACATTCTTCACTGATATTGAAAAGGTGAAAACAAGCAATGTTAATTCTCTATATGAAGTATTAACAGTAACTGCACGATAAAGTGTAGTATATTGCCACTTAAGTGTGGCTGACCCCTAGGGGTGGATGTTACTGTTGCTTTTAGCCCCAGGAGGACATCTCCTCCAGCTGGCTTATCGACACACGACTGTGTCCTGTTTGCCAAGGGAGTTATCCCTCTCACCTCGACCAGCAGCACGAACGTATCCGGATTTCAGGGTTATTTCCCTTCGTCGGCGTTCGACAGCTGATGACCTTGGTGAGAGAGACAAATCTGGCAAACCTTATATCTTCTTTTCCAGTGACATTCTTCACTGATATTGAAAAGGTGAAAACAAGCAATGTTAATTCTCTATATGAAGTATTAACAGTAACTGCACGATAAAGTGTAGTATATTGCCACTTAAGTGTGGCTGACCCCTAGGGTTGGATGTTACTGTTGCTTTTAGCCCCAGGAGGACATCTCCTCCAGCTGGCTTATCGACACACGACTGTGTCCTGTTTGCCAAGGGAGTTATCCCTCTCACCTCGACCAGCAGCACGAACGTATCCGGATTTCAGGGTTATTTCCCTTCGTCGGCGTTCGACAGCTGATGACCTTGGTGAGAGAGACAAATCTGGCAAACCTTATATCTTCTTTTCCAGTGACATTCTTCACTGATATTGAAAAGGTGAAAACAAGCAATGTTAATTCTCTATATGAAGTATTAACAGTAACTGCACGATAAAGTGTAGTATATTGCCACTTAAGTGTGGCTGACCCCTAGGGGTGGATGTTACTAACGATTCTGCCAACTCGCCGCCTTGGAAAACCAACAAATATATATTTTTCGTTTTTACTCTAGGCAGTGCGCAACAGGTACTTAATTTATCGACTCCGAAAGGAAGAAAGGCAAAGTCGACCTCGCCGGAATTTGAACTCAGAACGTAAG
>NC_142933.1:22380508-22433008 GCF_046866305.1 Octopus bimaculoides
AGTTTCCGTCTACCGTATCCATTCATAAGGCTTAGATCGCCCCAAGCTTAATTATTAATTATTAGCTATATAAAATTAATTATTAGTGACGGAAACAGTATTAATACCAAAAGGCGATCTTTATATTCAAATTAACATGGATGTCATGTTAGAACACCGAAAACTGCGTTATTAGCATTGAGAGATCCTTTGATATCGGTGCTTGGTTCATAAAAGTATACACATAAATCTTAGCAAACGAGAATCGTCTGTCACTGGCATCACAGTTGCCATATCCCGTGATTTCATTCTGCTGGAAATCATCAGTGGGACGCGTCCAGTCCCCTCATGCCACTGTTCCTGAAAAGATGTTGATATTCTATGCATCATAGCAGCGATATTTGACAGACATGTAGTGACCGGAAGGCTTCCCACTGATGATTTCCTGTACGGTGAAATCACATGACATTGGAATTCCGGCGCCCATGACAGAGTGTTCACCGACTAAACCGGCTCCTCCACTTGTGTAGTTTGTTACTCTTGTGAAGAGGGTGTCTAACAGAACTAAAAACAAGACCTGTTGATCTCCTTGTGGGCCAACGGCCATTCAATTGAGGAAGGCAATGATAAACCATCTCAGCATATCTACCAAGAAAACACTATGAGAAAGTCAGAACGAAGTAACGTTATAAATTCATCCGATGGGTGAACTCTTTATAGGGAATACTTTCTTTGTAGTGCCATCAACGCGCTGCTAAGCGTACGATAGATGACGACAACGAAATATCTTATAAGGTAGCGAATGAGCAAGACCCGAGAAGGGATTTTTTTGTGAAAACCTAGAGGTTGCGCATGCGTGCAGTCTGCTATGTTCACGGATACTAATGATATCCGATACAGTGTAGCACACGTACCGTCGCAGGTTTTTGTCTTTAGAGCGCAAATTGCTATAGCAGATACTGAAGTCTCAAACAATTCCTCGAGTCTACTGCCCTGCATCGATATTCTATTTATCGACCACTGCCATCCCATAAGAATCAAAAGCAAAGCTACTCCCGGTGGGATTTGAACTTTGAACGTAAGTCGTAAAAAGTCGGAACAATTACAGACGTTCTAACGACTTTGTCAGTTCACCGCGTTGCTAACGAAAGAACTGCTCACAGCAATTTCATAATGTATTCATAGGTTGTTCTTCCTTCCTTCCTTCCTTCCTTGCTTTTTTTCCCCTTTCAGCTTTACTGTGTACAACAAACGAAGCCGACAATGCCTATAAGCCGACAATAAGCCGGTATAGCTGATTAACTGATTGACCGAACGATTAAGAAAAAGATCGATGAGTTAATTACCTAAATGGAAACGGTCTAATAACAATAATAAAAGTGAAATAGAAGCAGTGCGTGTGTTTATTATTGAGCTAATTAAGGTAACGAGCTGTCAGAACCGTTATCACACAGGACAAAACACTTAGCGCCATTTTGTCCACCATTACGTTCTGATATCAAATTGCGCCGAAGTTGACTTTGTCTTTTATCCTTTCCGGGTCGATAAAATAAGTACCAGTTGAACACTGGGGATCGATGTAACCGACTTAACCTCTCCCCTGAAACTGCTGGCCTTGTGCTAAAATTTGAAATCAATATAGTGTGATATATATCTGAAAACATATCTACACATACAAACATTGGTGTATGTGTATGTGTGTGTGTGCGCGCGTGTATAAATGCTTGTGTGTTCGTGTCTGTATATATGTTTATGCAGATCTATGTGCATGTTTCTATGTGTATCTGTCCGTGTGCGTGTGTGTGAGTGGGTGCATATGTATATCTGTGCGTGTGAGTGTGTGTTGTGTATGTGTGTTTCTGTATAAGTGTATACATGTGTGTGTGTTTGTGTATGTGTGTGTGACAGTAAGTGTGTGTTTACGTGTTTTGTTTCTTTGCGCGTGAATGCGAGCGTGCGCAAGCGTGCATGTGTGAATATGTGTGTGGGTGTATGCTGCGTATGCGATAAAATAAACCTCTGATAGTTATTATGTGTACAAATATATGAATAAATAACCAATTAAATTATGAATCGAAAGAATCAATAAACAATTCTAAAAAAATTTTACTCTCATATCTCACCTCTCTCTCCCTCTCTCTTTCTCTCACACACATATCCCATAGAAATATACATGCAAAATATGCATACTTATATACACATGCATACTTATATACACACTACATACATACATACAATATATATATATATATATATATATATATATATATATATATATATATACACACACATTTCTTTGGTTGCCTTGTTTGTTTGAAAATGCTATATATCTTCAGGCTAAACGATTAATGAAGCTGTTCGAAAAATCTCTTTTTGTTTTTTGTTTTCTTTTTACTACAGAAATGCTGATTTAGAAAGGAATCATGATCCTTCATTTAAGCAATGTCATTGTTTTCTGGCACCATCTTGACTAGCGCTGCAAGTCGAATTAGATAAACAACCACCATATTTATTTCAATAGGAGTCTGTAAGATGTGTGACTATTTTTTTTTGTTTTGTTTAATTATTTATTTCTTTAATTCAATGTGAAACACAAATATCATCTGTTAAACAGGTCTAGCTACCCACTCCTCGAATTGCGTTTTTTATTTTCTTTCATAGATGTGAAAGACGGTTCCTCAGCATGGAATATGTGCAGTTTGTGTTGCATCTGAATTTATTTTCAATCTGTTGGTGTTGTTGTCATTGTTATTTAATCCTTGATCACCCCTGAAAAGCGATGCTTCCGCGATCTTGACAATCTCCTACTTTTCCAGTACGTCAAACACACACACATACACATATATATACACATATATATTAGACAAAATGAGGTAACAATGCCAAGGCTGTGAGGAGTTTAAGATATTCATAAGGAAAAATATATAAATGTAGTCTTACAGCTGTTTATATATATATATATATATATATATATATATATATATATATAAAACAAATAATAAATGAGTATATGCATATATACGTACAGGTATGTGCATACCTACATCTACCTGTATATATATAGGTGCATATCTGGGTACAGGACATTGCAAACCAAACGTAGACAAAAAAATAATAATAACCAGAGTACAGAACACACACACGCCACATAGAGAACATTTTCCTTCATCAGCACCCCCATTCTAACACAGGCGTTTCGAAGAGTAGGGCAGGACGCATCGTTAAAATGGCTCTTCCCATGGATCACAAATTAAATTTGTATGCACAAATTAAACTGTACCATGGAGGAATGTAGTGGCGGACAGAAAACAAGACAGGAAAACAAAAGGAAAAGAAAACAAGACAGGAAAACAAAAGGAAAAGGCTATACGGTCAGACGTGAAAAATTATGTGTATGTGGAACGCTGTGAAGCCACGAACTGGAAGCGGGACGAAGTAGTTCGCGTGTTTGCTTGGCAATAGCCAAGGAAGAAAAGAATTAGTACGTGGACACATGTGACCACGAGGGGTAAGGAAGAGAGAGTGGTAGATGGAGAAACAAGGGGAGGAAGTAGAAAATAGGTGAGCAACGAGAGAAAGAGAGGAAGAGAGAAATATAGTAGTAACAGAAGGAAGAACGAGAGGGGGAAAGAGAGAGATATAGTAGTAACAGAAGGAAGAACGAGAGGGGGAAAACTTATAGAGATAGAGATAGATTGAGTCGCGTCAGAAAATATAAAGTTCAAAACTACTCACAGGGAATGACGCAGGCGTTCAATCATGTAAAACAAATAATAAATGAGTATATGCATATATACGTACAGGTATGTGCATACTTACGTCTACCTGTATACACACACATACACACACACACACACACACACACATATATATATATATACAGAGAGAAAGAGAGAGAGAGTGTAGGGAGGGTGGGAGAGAAAATATTAGGCATTGTACCTTGCTACCTTTCACTTCTTCATATTCTGGTGATTAGAATACTAAATTTGTGTTGATTTTGTCATTTAACCCCAACCGAGAAGATTTCTGATTAAAGATGTTACTGTGTACACATCCTATTTTAATCTCAGTCACAACGTACATGTAACAGCAAAATTTGATGTATGTTTTTCTTTCATTTTTAAGACGGTAATATGGGATTTGAGGGTAATTCGAGGTAAATTTGGTTGCTACTTTTAGCATTGAGCATCTGTACTGAAGTCCTTTCGTTGCTTGCTTCAGTGTAGATTCTTTTGATCTGTTATTACCTTACGTCATCTTCTATAACGGAATCTTCATTCCATAGTGATGTATAATTTCCATTCTCACACTATACATATTCAGTTATACATATTCAGTTATTCCCAACTCTGGTGTTTACCTTTTGATCACAGAATTTCTACAGCTTTCTTTTATGGTTTTTAAGATCCGTCATGTCTCTACTTTGTAAGATCTTCGACATATGCGTGTTACACGTACAATTCAATTCTTTCTTTCGTCCAACTCCCTTTTACAAGTGTTAATCTAATGACAACTCCAGTGAGAACGTTTCAAAAAGCTTTCATATTTTAATGCTATATTTCCTACAAAACCTTTGTAACTTCTGTCATGTCATATAACAAAGACATTGCAAGATTGAGACGTCAGCTGTTCCAACCATTCAAACCATAGCAGTTACACCCTGAGTTCAAATCTCGTGGCGATCTCGAAGCAGCAAAAGTCATTAGAACGTCGGATAGAATATTTCAAAGTATTTGTTCTGACACTTGTCAATCTGTGTTCAAATACCACCGAGGTCAACTTTGTTTTTCCTCCTCTCAAAATCAGTTTAGGTCAGTGGATTGGTACAAGAGTAAGAATGTCGGATTGGATGCCTTTCAGTATTGTTCCGGCTCTTTGTACACTGAGTTCAAATCCCACTATGGCACATTCGACTTACTTTTTGGTTTATAAATTTAATCCATTGCCAGGTTTAACACCTCCACTTAATACATTCGGCAGCTTTAACGGAAACCGCTCTATTGTAAGCATTCTGGCCGGGTCTTCGCTTTGAAGATACCTTCCGCCCTCCTTCCCCTCTCTCTTTCCCACCCTCTCTCTCTTTCCCACCCTCTCTCTCTTTCCCTCCCTCTCTCTTTCCCTCCCTCTATTCTCGGAAACCTTGCAAAGGGCCATGAGCAATGCCTTCACTCCTTATTAAAACATCAAATAGATAATAAAAACAAGATCACAATTGCATTTCATTTCATAAATTTGGAGATCGATAAAATAAAGTAGCAGTTAAGAACACAGGTTGGTTTGCAACCCTGTAATGCATTGCGAATGGAATTATAATCGAAGATGAAGTAATAAACAGTTCTACAATAGAAATCGCTTCCCAACAAGAATGAATGGCTTGGGAAAAAGATTTACGATACACTGCAGCAAAGTATTATATAAATATGTAACACACACACACAGAGAAACACAATCAATATGAAGCAAGGAACTGTGTGTGTGTGTGTGTGTGTGTGTGTGAGTGCGCGCGCATGTGTGTGAAAGGAGAACTGTTCCCCACAGAATGTCTCTCCAGCTGCTAAACCTGTTAACATAAGTAAAAGTTATTGTTGTTGTTGTTGTTGTCTAATTCCGGGTCAGTCCCACTCAAGTAGACCTATGATGAAAGTTATTCCCTCCGTGACCACCCCGTCTTGTTTTTTCCCAATATACCGGGAAGCCAGGACTGCTTTATCCGTGTTCTTTTTTAAAAGCGGTAGTGTGTAGTTTGGGGAATGGAGGAGACTTCATTGTTATTTCTAGCGGATCAAGTAACCACCTGGATACTCACAGCAGCAGCAGCAGCAGTAACAGCAGCAGCAGCAGCAGCAGCAGCAGCAGCAGCAGCAGCAGAGTCGTAGTCATGGTAGTAAATAACAAAAGGTGTGCACGAAATAGTTTCTAGGTCATTGGCTAGCCCTAACTCTAATCGTGACCTATGAGAAATAGCAGCCAAATCTACTAAAACAACACTATATCGTTTTTTAAAAGGAGTGGGTTGGTGTTTTACTATTGTAGCTTTAAACATGCAATACAAAAAAAAAAAAACAGACGGGACGGTCATGATAGGAACGCCTTTCATCATTGTTCTGCTCAGTGTAGGGTTGACCAAGGACTAAAGAACAATGTCAGTATCAACAACGATATCAACAGCAATAACAACAACAACAACAACAACAACAACAACAACAGCAGTAACAACAACAACAACAACAGATCCATATTTACGCGATTACGCATGTATGTTATCGATTATCGATGAACAGATCGCAAAATTACTTTACGAGTAATGACATGGTTAACACCATAAGCAGCACTCACGAACACACGCATGCACATAGATGCATACACATATAAATACACACACACACACACGCAACCTATTCCTGTGGCAACGAAGATGCATCTACATGATCACTCAGCTTGCTAGAAATAGCAGGGAAATTTCCCTCAAATAATCCCTTACATGAAAATCGCTGCGTCTGTGAAGATACTGTAGTCCTGGATACACTATTGTTCAAAGCAGATAGGATGGTCATGGAAGTAATGTCTGTGACCGTAGAACTACCTGATCATGGTGATCTTTGAGCTTAACAACAACAACAACAACAACCACAGCAACAATATACATACAGACTTTGATACTGATGTCAGTGCACACGCATACAAACACATATGCAGATATACAGAATGTATGTAAC
Organism: Octopus bimaculoides; assembly: GCF_046866305.1. Lineage (NCBI taxonomy): Eukaryota > Metazoa > Mollusca > Cephalopoda > Octopoda > Octopodidae > Octopus > Octopus bimaculoides. Next base: position 22,387,204 of record NC_142933.1, read on the forward strand.
TTGCACACATCCACGCATACATAGATACACAGAGACTGGTGTGCGCACACTCGCACACGTATACACATACTCATATATAAATACACAGGCAAACGTGCACACACGAGCACATGCGTGAATGCTAATCAGTGGCGGCTCGTGTATAGGCACTGCGGAACTGCAGCACCCCCCCCCCATTTCCACTCAATATTATCGATAACATTCAATATAACGAGCCCTTTTTTCTTTAATTCTTTCTTTATACTTGTACATTATATAAGCCTTAATCTTAATGTCAGTAACTATCCCCTACTTTATGAAAAAAAAATACAAAAATCCATATATAGAACTGTGCGCTTCACAGTTCCAGCGACGCAGTGTTTTCCTGTTGTGCGCATGCTCATATGTCTGAGATAAGAAGCTGCACGCTAAAGAGAGAGAGCACCGTGGTTCACGCAGTGCCGACTCTGGTGTGCTAGTGAAAGTTAATGTTTCTTTTTGACTCCGCGTGTGTTGTGCTTAAAAACGTGTTTATATTCTTGAATGTGATAAACTGTAGGATTAGATTATTATCCTGCTTCCAGCTACAGTGTGATTGCCAAGTTTTGAAAAATAGGGCAGTTTTCCCTTTATTTCGTGATTTAGGGGGATTTTGAAAAACAAGGGGTAATTCGCGGTGGTGCTCATTGAACAAATTAAACGCACTACCCGGCAGTAGCTAAAACGCGAACCGATCAAGTTTATACTTTTTTTTTACTCTTTTACTTGTTTCAGTCATTTGACTGCGGCCATGCTGGAGCACCGCCTTTAGTCGAGCAAATCAACCCCAGGACTTATTCTTTGTAAGCCTAGTACTTATTCTATCGGTCACTTTTGCCGAACCGCTAAGTTACGGGGACGTAAACACACCAGCATCAGTTGTCAAGCGATGCTGGGGGGTGGAACAAACACAGACACACAAACACACGCATATGGGCTTCTTTCAGTTTCTGTCTACCAAATCCACTCACAAAGCTTTGGTCGGCCCGAGGCTATAGTAGAAGATACTTGCTCAAGGTGCCACGCAGTTGGACTGAACCTGGAACCATGTGGTTAGTAATCAAGCTACTTACCACACAGCCACTCCTACGCCTATATGTATATTTTTTTTTTATATGTTCGTTTCCTTTTGCACAATATTAAAACAACGGCTAAACATTTTCTGAAGCAGTACCCCCACTAAGTTTATCTACGAGCCACCGCTGGTGCTAATGCACATCTGTATTGTTTGCACAGATGGTGGCGCGCGAACGCACACGCGCACACACGTATGTAAACTCCCACGCACACAGAGGTAGTCATTCATAGAAATGAATAGACACCCGCACGTACACAAGCACACACGAACACACACACACAACACACACACACACACACATACAAAACGCATTTACAGATGTAAGCAATCCCACGCATACACACACATCCACACATACACAGACTCTATAAACACACCTGTTTGTCGTCGCTATGTGAAGTATTGAACGACAGTCTATCTAATGTAATTTACCCCCACCCACGCGCACACTTGCACATCTCACACACATACAACTCCCACACGCACACACACGCTCCCTCTCTCTCTCTTCTCTCTCTCTCTCTCTCTTCTCTCTCTCTCTCTCTCTTCTCTCTCTCTCTCTCTCTTCTCTCTCTCTCTCTCTCTCTCTCTCTTCTCTCTCTCTCTCTTCTCTCTCTCTCTCTTCTCTCTCTCTCTCTCTTCTCTCTCTCTCTCTTCTCTCTCTCTCTCTCTCTCTTCTCTCTCTTCTCTCTTCTCTCTCTCTCTCTTCTCTCTCTCTCTCTTCTCTCTCTCTCTCTTCTCTCTTCTCGCTCTCTGTGTTACGCACACATTCACACATACATACACAAATACAAATGCACGAAGCCTTCTTTATGTCGCTTATGTTGATTGGTACAAGAGAGCTAAAGTGTTGCTCCATATGTGTCGCATAAAAACACCAAGAATATTTTGTCATAATTTTAACAAAATTCAGTGGTTATATAACAGCTGTTGCTTAATTATTTGATTGAACTACTTAATGTTCAATTATTAATTTTCAGGTGTGTATTGAAGAAGTTCGTATGTTTCATATAGCACACCATCAGGAGGTTAACAGTCTAAATATAAGCCAGACAGGGAACTGATACCGGATGGACCTGCTAGAAATCACAGTCATGTGATTTCTAGAAAATCAATGCATAACTTCCCATAGAAGACTAACAAATGTAGATCCTCAAGAGACTGAAATCGGAGAAATGCTTGCTTTCTTTGGATTCACTTCCCGGATCCAGAATGTTTTAACTCGAATTAAAAGATTCCCAGACTCCGTTTACATTTGGTACATATCGTATTAAATGTATTATCATGCAAAGTCCGAGGTGACCACCCCCGCTGGCCAATGTTATCATTGTCCGCGCTACAACCATGGCGTTAGTTTACCGCTCTGCTCCGAAAACCACCTACCACATGGAACTTATCAAAAGAACAAAATGTCATATCAGCAATTGCGCTTACCGGGCAAACTTCACGGGGTGTCTTATTAGAAAAATCTCAATTACTGAAATTCAGGTTAATTCAGTAACCAACATTGATTTAATTAGCGCCAACCAATTAACCATTTTGATGAGTTTCAATTATGTATTCTGACGTAATCTATCTTTCAAGTTATCTTTCTGTATCAAACACTGCCTACTTATTCTATACTGGTCTCTGCCGTTTCAATGACTGGATTTGATTTTCTATATTTTGCAAAGACCGTAGTAATCATGTAGAGATTCGATCGTTTACTAAACTCTGTCTCAACGTTAAACGTAATTTTGTTCTTGAAATTAGTTGCTTCCTTCCTGACTACAATAACTTCAAACTTTACATAGTGTTCTCATTATTAGCTTTCAAATTCTAAGTTAGATATAGTATGAAAATTTCCTTTCATATACTTTTGAATCGAACCCTGATGCTGTTAGATCATTTTAATGCTTGTTTTCCCTCGTGGTTATTTTGTAACATCGCCAATTCAGCTGGGATTCAAATAAACGAATCTCTAAATGATAACGATCTAACACAAATTACAACTCTACCTACAGAGTCATGTAGCAAGGCAAGTTCATCGCTCGATTTTGTTATCACTAACACAGCTGACTATATTTTGCTGGAGTTTGTTGATCCTCCAGTCGGTACCTCTGATCATACTGTAATTATTTTTAGCTTATCTACACAACACAGTTCAATTACTGACTTGTCTTCCGACACAAAATTCCTAAAAGTCAATGATTGGATTGCTATAAAGGGTTCTCTCTTCTTTATTGAATAGAATATATTTGGTTCTGTTGAAAATGCGCATTTCAAATTGGAGTAAGTTCAAAACAATTTATTTTGATATGCCCAGATGTCATTCCTAGTCAATAAGTGAAATCAGTTTGAAATTATAAATAATTTTTTTACCAAACTGAAAGCTGACAAAGGGGGGAGAAGTGAGAGACAGTATATATTTCTGATAAATTGGATAGTTTCTATTCTGCCTTTGCCAAAACGAGCAAATAGCTGCGTGATTAGATTAAACTTGATAAATCCACTCATTTTTTTTATTGCCAGCACAACGGATTTGACAGAATAAAATAATTTCTAAAAATTGGAGCAACTTATCCAAATATCTTTACGTTGGTGAGAAACTTATTGTTAAGATTCTGCAGTTATCTTATAATATTATCACCACAATTCCACACACCAAGAATAATCTATTTAATGATTATTTTACTTTCAAGGCTGGCAACAAATCTGTATCATTTTCAGGACTTACAAACTTCAGAATGCTGAGGTAACTTTATTACTCTCGCTAGATTGCATTAAATCCACTGGGTCAGACTAAATTCAAAACTCTGTTCTACGTGGTTGCTGTAGTTCTCTCTTTCTCCACACCTTTTTTTAAACTCTTCCATCAATCAATTAATAAAGGTATGACTTCTACAGACTGAAAGTCTGTCGCTGTTGCACCAATCGACAAAATTAAAGGTAGTAAATTTGATTCTGACAGCTTTAGACCGCTCTCAATTCATGCGTTGTTAAACTGTTGGAGCGTTTAGTCAATGATAAAGTTTTGGATTATTTATGCTCTCATAATTTGATTTCCTCTTGCTGAATTTGGAGTTTTACCTCGCCACTCAATTACAGATAAACGTAACTTTGTCTCATTTTGAATTTATAAATCTACGTCATCAATTTTACTGGAATTTGTTGCTGCGTTTCTTATTGAAATTTGTTGCAGCATTTCTTACTGTTCTCCATGCAAACATTCCTCTGCTTGCAGAATACGTATCTTGTATTTAAAAGTTTATTCTATTATTCGACTAATGATCATAGCCAGAGGCTGTGGCCACACTGGAGCACTACCATTAGCATAAATGCTTGCTTATTTTAGACTCATTTACCGGCTCTGTCTCCGGAATCGTTCATGATGGAATAGTGAGTTCGACAGCGCTAACCTTCTTTGCGTTTCTTACAATGATGTGGCTTCATCTAGTTTATCAGATAAAACTTTGTCTAATCGTTACACAACTTTTTCAAGGAAGAACTCAATGCTTGGAGTCAGTTATGTATATATATATCTATATATTTCTCTCTTTCTCTCTCATATATATATATATATATATATATATATATATATATATATATATTCTTTTACTTGTTTCAGTCATTTGACTGCGGCCATGCTGGAGCACTGCCTTTAGTCGAGCAAATCGACCGCAGGACTTATTCTTTGTAAGCCTAGTACTTATTCTATCAGTCTCTTTATATATATATATATATATATATATATAAAATTACAACTGGGATATCCTAGGCAAGTGTAATAGCGCTAACCTTATATTTTATTGATTAATTGATTCTAATTTAGGCACGAGGGAAGCAGATTTTAGGGGAGGACTAAGTCAACACAATCACATCCAGTATTTACTTGGTGCTTTTATTGATCACCATCCTTCTCACAGGGATGAAAGTGAAAGCTGACCTTGATAGAATTTGAACTCAGAACGTAGAGCCAAAAAAAATGCTTTAAAACATTTTTTTCCGACGCTTTAGCGATTCTGCAAGCTCATTGCTTTAATAATCCTTTCTGTTATAGGCATAAGGCCTGAAATTTTCGGTGACAGAACTAATCGATCAGTTCGACACCAGAGCTCAACTGGTGCTTATTTTATCCGAAAAGACGAAAGAGCTTGATGGAATTCGAACCCAGAACGTAAAGACAGACGAAATGCCGTTAAGCATTTTGCCCGGCGTGCTAACGATTCTGCCAGCTCGTTGCCTTAATAATAATCCTTTCTACTCTAAGCACAAGGCCTGAAATTTGGGGGAGGGTTAGGGTTGTCGATTACATCGACCGCAGTACTCAACTGGTGCTTAATTTATCGACCCAGATAAGATGAAAGGCAAAGTCGACCTTGGCGGAATTTGAACTCGGAACGTAACGGCAGACGAAATACCGCTAAGCATTTCGCCCGCTCGTTGCCTTAATAAGAATAGTTTCTAATTTAGGCAGAAGGCTTGCAGTTTTGAGGGGAGGAATTTAGTCGTTGCTATCAATCCCAGTACTGGACTCCTACTTTATTTTATCGACCTCACCTCAGGGATGAAAGCCAAAGCTAACCTCCGCAGAATTTGAACCCAGAAAGAAAAGAATCGGAACGAAATACCACAAGGCATTCTTCTCACACTAACGGTTCTGCCAGCTCACTGCCCTTCTTTTATTTATCGTAACATTACTGATATAAGGCGGTGAGCTGGCAGAAACGTTAGCACGCCGGGCGAAAGGCTTAGCAGTATTTCGTCTGTCTTTACGTTCTGAGTTCAAATTCCGCCGAAGTCGACTTTGCCTTTCATTCTCCCCAAAAATCTAGGGCCTTGTGCCTAGAGTAGAAAAGATTATTATTCAGGCAGCAATTTGGCAGAATTGTTAAAGCGTTGGAAAAATGCTTTGAAATATTTCTTCTGGCTCTTTACATTCCGAGTTCAAATTCTGCTAAGGCCAAATTACCCATTAGCTCTGATGCATTTGTTTCTACGAGTACTTGTAGGAGCAGTTTTAATGTTCTGATTCCTCTGTTTGTGCCATCATATGGCAACGGAGCTATGACTTGCATCGGATGTATTCTTGAATAAATTTTCTGTTGTTACTCCGATGTTGTTTAACTTCAGGTCAAACCTGATAAAGCAACAGCAGCAAATCTTTGATCAAAATTTGACCTACCATGACTATCACGTCTGTTTTATATTAGTGACTACATTGTTCATTGTATCTGTCCGCTTCTTGTTTTTCAAGACAGTGTGAGTGTGATCTGAGGGAGTTTTGGCTACAATTCATTGTACATGGAACAACCACATAGAAGCACTTCTGATATTTTGCAAGTTAGTAATTGATTATATAAATCTGCCATATTCCACATACATAAATGTGTATAAATTTTACGCATGCGTTTGTATGTCGTAATATGTAAAATGATATTAACGCAGCGATAAGATGTCTATCTCTCCTCGTGGATCAATGGTCATCTACGTATAATATCGAAGTATATATTCTAGAAACTTTGGATATCTTGTTACATAGAAAGAGATAAAGAAGCCGCTAAGTTACGAAGATAAAATGAAAAATATCGATAGTGTACGCCTCGCACATAAACACAAAACTCACTCACAAACGCACTCACACACACACACACACATCTAGTCAACAGCTGCCCTGAAACAAGGCATTAATTTTCTATAAGAAGAGTTATTGCAAATAAATGAATAAACAGATAAATAATTAAATAATTAAATAAATAATCAAATAAAAATCTCGGCAGAGATTCATTTATACGAACGAGTATTGTGAATAGTAGTTGACTGGAGGTTGTGCTAGCGGTGGTGCTGGCTGCGTTGGTTGTGGTGGTAGTTGCGGTAGTGGTGGTGATGGTAGTAAGTGTAGTAGTGGTGGAGGTGGTTGTGATAGAAGTAGTTGTGTTGGAGGTAGTTGCTACGGTGGTGGCCAATATGGTGATGACGGATAAGCATCACCATCGAAAATCAGAGGAAAATACTATAGTAACATCAACAATAACACCACCATCAATGACAATGACCGTAACAACAACAGCAGCAACAGCAGCAGCACTAGCAGCAACAACAACAAATGAATAAAATTGCGGTAAACAAGAACACGAACAACAGTAATAACGATTTCACCAGTTGTAGTAGCATCAACAACAACTATGAAAACCCAAAAGAATATGTATCATATACATCCGTAACCCTTGTATGCACATACATGTATACACTCAATCTCATATATATATATATATATATATATATATATATATATACACACACACACACACACACAGGGTTTGGACAAAATAATGGAAACGCCCAGCATCATAGCATCATGATTTTGAAATATCTATAAAACCATCAAAAGCTTGTTTATTTTTATGTCTTTTTGATTTATTATTAGTGTTGCTTAATATGATTTGCCAAACTTGCTGTTCCTTTTTAGATATAATCAGAAAAAGGTAATTAAAATTCATTAAAATGACAGATCTATCGGACTTTCAAAAAGGTCAAATTGTTGGTGCTCGTATAGCAGGCGCTAACGTAACGAAAACAGCCGAAATACTTGGTGTATCAAGAAATACCGTCTCGAAAGCAATGACAGCCTTTGAGAAAGAGGGAAAAACCTTCTCTTCGAAACAAAACTTCGGAAGAAAACCAAAACTTTCAGATAGGGACCGTCGGACTCTTACGCGAATTGTTAGAAACTATCACAAAAGTACGGCTCCCAAAATTACTGGGGAGTTTAATGACCACCTCAAGGACCCAGTTTTCACAAAGACTGTTCACCGGGATCTGCACAAAGCCGGATTTCACGGGAAGGCTGTAATCAGAAAACCACTACTTTCAAAAACAAACGTTGAAAATCATTTGGAGTGGAGTAAAAACCTACATAATTGGTCTCTAGAGCAATGGAAGAATGTTTTCTCGGACGAGTCATCCTTTACTTTATTTACGACCACCGGCCGAGTATACGTGTGGAGACAGCCAAAAGAAGCATTTGACCCAGACTGCCTTCTTCCAACTGTTAAACATGGAGGAGGATCTGTGATGATCTGGATTGGGGGCTATATCTTGGAAATATGCTGGCCCAACGGTTTACTTTCATGGCAGAATTAATAGTGAAGACTATTTGAGCATTTTATCTGATAAAATTCATCCTATGGTTGCGGAACTGTTTCCGGAGGGAAACACAGTCTTTCAGGATGATAATGCACTAAATAGGTAGATTGATAGATAGACAGAGAGAAAGAGAGAAGAGGAGAGAGAGGGAGAAGAGAAGAGGAGAGAGAAAAGCGAAGAGAAGAGGAAAGAGAGAGAGGTAGCTAGAGAGAGAGAGAGATAGAGAGAGAGAGAGAGAGAGGGGAGATGTACATAAGTGTTCATAATGCCATAATGCTACATATAACATTGCTAAGACCATAATCAGCCGTTTGACGAACTGAATAACATGCACCGTTTCGCATCCTTTCACTAACTTATTAAAGTCACACGCACAATACCAACAACATACAATCGTCTTTATTTAATAAGTATTCAGAGAGCTACACCGAACCATCGTGACATTCACTGACAACAATACACCATTCTTAGCAATAAGATATTTAATTGCGACGGAAGTAGTATCAATACCGAGAGGTAATATTTATCCCCACTTAAAGTTCGAATAAACTTTACTGCTGTAGAAACAATGAGAGAAATTCTCCTCCCATAGGATTTTGGTGCAAAATGCGCTCTTGTTTATATCCCTAGTTGGGAGCTGGAGGTGGCGGGGATATATCTCCATGCGAGCGATATAAACAAGCGTGCACTCCCCCCACCAAACCACATGAGTTTCTCTCATCGTAGCTGCCAGATTATAGTTTGCTCAAACGGATCATCCACGTTTAAGTGAGGATAAGTATTACCTTTTATGAAAAGTATTCAGAGAACCACACTCGACAACCACACGATTTATCTGTACAGTAACACACACAAGCCTTTGTCTACCATAAATTTTGGATTCTACACTTTACATCCACACCTCTCATAATACACTTTACATCCACACCTCTCATAAACACTTCAATACACTCATTGTCCTTATACAACGAGTATTTTGACAACTCAAATACCGCACCGCACCTCTTGCATAAAGATCACATGACGACTTAAATGAACCGTTCTAAATGTCATCGACGTATCGACGTCAGCAAAACATTTCAAACCATTAACTGTTCAATGACTTCCATGTCCGATTGGTTTTTGATCTTCGCTACAACAAAGGAAGTTGTATTTTTTTTTAGCATGAAATTTTAGTTTGAATTGCATGATTTTTATAGCCCCAGGCTTGTCCAGATCAAGCAGATGTATTTTTAAAGCATTTTAACCGTGACAATCTCGTTTTTTCAAGCATAACTATATTCAACTCAGACTAGCTAAGTCAAACTGCATCAGCCAATATGACCTTATCATTTTTAACAGTTGGATCTGATTTGTGAGAGAATTGGCTGTTATTTTTTGTAGGTCATGCAACTAAACAGAGATTTACGCATTTGCCTTTAGCATGCTGTGTTGTTGCTGCTATATTTTTGTTGTTGATGTTTAGCGCAGTCAACCCAGATGCAAAGCGTATTGTGACCAGCGATGTGTAACATCTGATAGTTGGTCATGTGATCACGTGATATAGTATTATGATTCCTTGGCATCTCTACATGCTGTTTTATATATTTCTCTACATTTGAGAAACTGGCACCAACTGAATGGGACCTCAAAACAACATGAACTTGCACAGGTAGACAGGAAGTAGCAGGGAAGAAAATCTGGGTGAGGTGGGGAGAAGGCTACACACTTTTCCCGGGTCTCCTTGGATTTTGTTTTAGCTTATATATACGCACACGTGTATGTGTGTGTATAGATATGTATGTATGTATGTATGTATGTATGTATATAAACGGACAGACACGTATAGTATGTAGGTATGTATGTGTGTATTTATGCATGTATGAAGGATTTCTTGGAGATTGAAGGCATGATATCGAAATCAGACGAATTGTGTTTCCAAAGTAGCTCATATTTAGATAGCATGTATGTTTTATATATATATATATATATATATATTATATATATATATATATAAAACGTAAAATTAAAACAGAACACAAAGGATTCCGCGGTACACGTGTTTCAAGCTTTATACACAAACAGTCGTTGCATCAGTATATGGGTATATAATCGATAGACAGGATGGTATAAAGCTATCTTCAGCCGCAAATATATTCTTTCCCAAGCATTATATCACAAAGAAGAAGTCACCAAGAAAAAAGCAAAAGAGAGAGAAACACGAGAGAGAAAAAGGGGGAGTCTACTTGGTATTATCCATTGTAATATGTTTATCCTTTAAGTTGATACATTTACATAAAAGTTCATCGGTATTCCGAAATCTGTCCATATTGTGCCACAATTCAGGGTAGAGTGAATGATAAATAAACATAACTAGCTTATATGAGCTAGAAGGAGAGGGTCCAAAAAGGAAATATATATATATATATTAGAGAGAGAGAGGAGAGAAAGAGAGATAGACATATATATATATATATATATATATATTATAGAGAGAGAGAGAGAGAGAAAATGGACTATACAGAACAAGAGGAGACGTGAGAACAGGATTCGTTGAAGAGGTCACGAGATATGAGACGAAAGAGCTTACACAAAGGACACTCAAATAATAATATTAATAATAACAGAACTGAAGTGAAGACAAGTATGTAGTGCATGCGTTTAATTAGCAAAAATATGACCATCCCTTATGACTTTTTCACTTCCCGAGCGTTAAGCCAATACATCTGTATGTTGTTTACACCACCTGTCTTCGTCTTTTGTTTCTTTTTTGTGAATTCTCCATATATAGTTGAAATATAGGATAAAATAATTTTAAGAATTTATCAAGTAGTTAGCAGGAAGAAAACCTGATAAGGAAAAAAATTAATTATTCCCTATAAATATATTTATTTATATTAAGGGCATTACTATACGTAGATGCCTCACGCTAGGAGGGACTCAAAGTCAAAACTACCATAATAAACACATTATGGTAGTTTTGACTTTAAGAGTCCCTCCTAGCGTGAAGCATCTATGTATAGTAATGCCCTTAATATATATATATGTATATATATATATATATATATATATATATATATATATATATATATATATATATATATATATATATATGTATGTATGGAGGGGGAAACCCCTTATGAGCGAGAAACCCAGGGTAACCCCATAAACCGATCCCCGTTATAATATCAACTGCTCTACATCTTAGGCTGTGCTTCTCTCCCGGATGTATGTATTTCTTGTTTTATGGAATTAAGTTTTGCTCGTATAACTTCCTTGTTTTGTCAGTGAATAAGGCAACAACAAGCTGTTTTAAGAGGATTTTATGTTTATATCCGAGATGAAGATAGAATGGAACTGATTAGTTGCATATCTGAATACTGTATTCCGTGTTATCGCTTCCTACATTTGTTCAGCTGTCAAGCAAGGTTGGACGAACTCTTTAAGGATGGGTCTATTAACTTGGTTACCACACACACACACACACACACACACACACACACACACACACACACACACACACACACACACACACACACACACACACTCATACGCGCACGTAAACAAATGTACACATAAACACGCACGATTACATGTATACATACACACATGTATATATATATATATATATATATATATATATATATATATATATATATATATAATGTATGTATGTATGTATGTATATATTTATATGAATAAATAAATATTTTGTTAGAAAGTTACACGAAGAAGCTTTACGAATCACTCGACTAACAAACATTTATACAAATTATCATTGTGTTGAATAACCATGTATGTGTGTGTGTATGTATGTATCTATCTATCTTCCCGCCTACCTGTCTGTTTATCTCCTCCCTCTCTCTCTCTCTCTCTCCATAGACACACACACGCGCACACACACACACACACACACACACACACACACACACATATATATATATATATATATATATATATATAACCCAAAACAATTACAAAAAGTACGGAAACTGGTACATCTTCCAATTTTTCTTTTAATTCAACTGCTAATTATATCGCATAATTAGTTAAAATAACCGACGCGTGTTCCTACTGCAGAGAATATGTGCAGTTGCATTATGCAACTCACAATATTCTGCTATGTATCTTCATCCAGGATTTGTCCACAAGCGTGGTCCGAAGCGGACTGAATTTATTTATGCGTGGCTGACTTATTTCTTTATTTTACTAAATATGTGCGTAAACACACACACACACACACACACACACACACACACACACACACACACACACACACACACACACACACACACACACACACACACACACACACACACACACACACACACACACACGTATATATATACACAGATATCTGCATATATATATATATATATATATATATATATATATATATATGCATATATATATATATATATATGCATATATATATATATATATATATACACACAGGTGCCCTTAGCTCAAGGGTCGCCAAACTCTTTCGACCCTCGACACCCTTTAGTCACTTCTCCATCCGCATCGACCACCCTCCTCATTTAAAATACCTTAATACCTTACCCTACCGTACCATATCTTAAATGCGTATGGGTAACTGATGCTGGCAAAAACATTTATGAGATATGTATTTAATATCTTATCTCCCCTAGCAGACCTGGTCATTTCCATAAGCAAACACTGAACATTTCGCCCCCCCCCCCCTTATCACGCCTCTCAATCTTCGATTACAATACAAATTACGACATCAGGTCTCGAATGTTAGCAACAGACTTCTCGCTCCAGTGAAAATTTATCACGTTTTCCCACGTTTCATGGCGCCGACTAAGTATTTCAAGCAATTCATCTGGGTGAGCTGGTCTTTCGCACGCCGACCCCCATTCGACCCCTTGGCTATCATTGACCCTCTGTAATTCCTCGCCGACCCCTAGGGAGTCCTTCGAACCTCCTTTGGTGACCCCTGCTTTAGCCGATTCTCTGGCTTCTCAACCACTCAGCCAAGAGATGGTTCTAAATTTTTTTTCTGCATATCTAACATTTCTGATTGATCAGCGATTAGATGATGGAGTTTGTTGATCCAGGATGTCCGAAAGAAATACATTTATATAATTTTATATTAAAAGTCTGACCGGAACTTTTGGTTAAGTTTCGTAAATATTTTGAAAAGAAATTATAAATATGTCGGCTTTTTAAATACTAAACTTGCTGCTCTATAAAATTTTTTCCCTGACAGTTTAATCCTTTAGCATGTAACCTGGCCGCATGTGGCCTAAATATTCTACCTGTATTATATTCAAACCAGTCAAATCCGGTGTCTCACACAGTCTATAATGTAATTCTAAAAATAAACGAGAGACCACCTTGAAGCTATGAGATAACGTGTGATTAATTTAAAACAGCGTGAATAAAGATTACGTTTGACAGAGTAAGGAAGGGAGTTTTGATGATCTTACAGCACTCCCCATTTCTCTTATTCATTCTTAATTGCGTAGCTCAGTTTAGACCAAAGTCTCGGAGAATCTTCAAAATATATCGGTTGCTACGATGGTGTTTGGTTCCGTTGGTATTTCAGAAAGCTGAGACATAGCACGGGTAGCTGTCCTTTGTAGTCCATGTGTGTACAAGCGGGCGCATAAATATTTGTATGCATGTGTGTGTGTGTGTGTGTGTGTGTGTGTGTAAGTATGAGTGTATGTATGTATGAGAATGTGTACGCGTGCGCAGGCTTGTAAGCATGTGTATCTGTGTCTATGCATATGCAATGGTGTGTGCGTTCGTGTTATGTGTGCATGTGTATGTATGTGCATGAGTATGCATGAGTATGTGGGAGTCTACGAATATGTGTGCGCGCGCGTGCGTAGGCATTGCCGGTGAGTGTGTGCTTATGATGTTCAAAACAACTGCAAACAATTATATAAGATATAAATCGTATGCAGACGTTCGCATACAGAGGTGTATAATTACATACACAGGCAAACACAATGGTGCGTACACACACACACACACAAATAGATAGATATACACACATACACTCAAACACATATGCACAGAAGTACAAACACAAACACACATATCCTTATGTATACAGACGTATATTTTTAGGGTCGTAAGCGACAACCAGTAGCAGCAGTGATCAGATAAAAACATGGCAAATAAAACATGGCAAACAAAAGCAGGCGGCGAATGGTCACGACTAACCAAACACTGCATTTAGCATACTGACATAGCATTAATCTTTCTAAAATTCCACTTGGGCATTCATCCATAACTTATCTTCAGGTATACATGTAATTTTTAAGGGAAAACACGATTTCTAAGTTATGCTATAAGGACATGCAGTTCATCTCTCGTAATAACATATCCAACTCAACGTCTTTCACAGGTACGTACTCCGGCTACAGTATACACTTCATTCATGTCTACTAATACTTTTATGTAAGAATTGTACAGATGTGTATTTGTCTATTTGTCCGACTGCCTGCATGTGTGTCGGCCTGTCTGTCTGCTTGCCTATCTATCTATCTCTCTATCTACCTCCCTCTCTATCTCTCTATCTACCCCCTCTCTATCTGTCTATCTATCTCTCTCTCTATCTATCTACCTCTCTCTCTCTCTATCTATCTACCTCTCTCTCTCTCTATCTCTCTCTTTATCTATCTATCTACCTCTCTACCTATCTATCTATAAACATACATACGCATACATGCAACACGTACACACACGCAGACACGCACATACACACAGGCACACACATACACTCGCTCACGCGTGCCTTCACCACAGCCTTTAGCTTGCGATTCGAAGATAGCTTATTGCCATCAAGGTCGGGAGCCTTGCAAAACGTCGTGGTCATTGCCTTGTCTCTTCATTAAATACAACATATAACTCGGGCGTGTGTGTGTGTGTGTGTGCGCGCAAGCGCACCCGCGCGTCGCATGCGTGTATGTGATATTTGTACTTGTCTTTGTCCTCCCCCACAGCTTGACAACCGGTGCTGGTGTGTTTACGTCTCCAATATGGTAGCGGCGGTTCGGCAAAAGAGACCGATAAAGTAAGTACCAAGTTTAAAATAATAATAAAAGAAAAAGTACTGGGCTCGATTCATTCGACTAAAAACTCTTCACGGCGGTGCTCCAGCATGGCCACACTAATGACTGAAACAAATAAATAAAAGATAAAAACCGAAAAATGTATGTAACTTATATGTAACATAAACGTGTTTTACCCACACAGGTAAGTGCAAATCAGCGAAGCGATTGCTAATGCGTTATTATGTAGATGTCATAGTTGCTTGGTCGTAGTGACGTCGTCAATGGCAGTCTTAGCGCTGTTGCTTTTTTTATTGGTGGTTTTGGTATAAAGAGAGGTGATGGTTGGTAAGAGGAAATGTCTTAATGTTTCGGGGGAAGTATATAATAAAGAAAAACAAAAGCGAAAAAAAAAAAAAAAAGAAATTTGCTTTGTCATAGGTTTCTCACGCTGAAGTTACTGCATCATCACGATTACCACCACCATCATCATCATAACGGCGACGACGACGACCACCACCACAACAACAAAAACACACAAGAAGATTAAATATCATACGATGAACAACAACAACAACCGTGGGGTAGCTGAACGTCGTTTCTTAATCTGCTTGAAATAAGTTGACAAATGCTCGTCAAATCAAGATCTGCTGTTTTAAAATTAAAAGGTCACTGGAGATTGCGGACGTATTTTGACCTCTGCAAAGTCTTTGGTTATTGGACTGTGTGACCAAATTAGACTTGGACAGGAGATAAACAATCGCAACAACCACAACACCAACAATACCAATAACCACTATATCAAAAAAAAAAAACCCCCCAAAAAACAGCACAAACAACAACTATTGCTACCACCACTTTAACCATTACCGCTAGCAGCAGCAGCGGCAGCAGCAGCAGCAACACAACAGGGACGCTACTACTACTACTACTACTACTACTACTACTACTACCAGGCCCTAAGCACTTAAAAGATTTTGGTGCCGCCATATATATGTAATTCAAAATATACACGATAATAAACCATAAATTAAATCCTTATTTTTGAAAATGAAACAAAATAGTAAGATAGAAAATGATGTTAATTTTTGTATATTTCCACTTTATCTGAAAACTTTCCTATTTTTTTGTTCATTACAAAGTCTTTGATCAGATCCTCACTATGACACCAAGAATACTTCGAAATTATATTTCCATTTGTATAAATCGCTTTGACTATTGTTTCAATAAGTTTAAAGTGATTTCTTTTATGCCGTAAACCATTTACCATCTCTGTGGTGCCACCCGCTTCCATTGTTGCCCTTGTGCTTATTTTGCGCAATGGTTAATCCAGTGCTGGCTACTACCACCACCACCACCACCACTACATTGACAAGAGATTAACCACACCGTCACCACCAACAACAGCACAAACATCGATACTAACAGCAACACTGCGAACTACCGTCGGCAACGCTACCGCCATCATCATCAACAACAAGAGCGAGAACAAGAACATCAACCATAACAACTAAGACACGATCCAAGCAAATAAAAGCTCATCAATGCAACCGACGCTGACAACAACAACGACAGCAGCGGTACTATCAACAACAACAACAACATTAACCCCTTCTCCCCATCAAAAATAACCACAACATCAAAATCATGATCAGCAATAACCACAGCAACACAAATAACCATAACTACATCAATAATAGCAAACACCGCATCAACTACTCTCAACAAGTATAGCGAGCACAACGAGAAAAACATCAGCGACGACGAACAACGCCATTGTACCTACCACCATAACCACCATCACAAGAGCCCCAGCAACAAAAGGGAGGACATGACTTTGTGTATGTGTGTGTGTGTGTTCCGAATGTGTTCTGGAAATGTAATAGACGTTATCATTTTGGGTGGAGATCTTCTTTTGTTTATGTCCGGTATCAGTTTTGATTAACGAACAGACGATCGATGGTCACCATTAGTCTTACTTACAATATACGTATCAGTGTTTTTGTGCATACATGCAGGCATACATGGAACATTATTAGAGCTTCTGGTGACGTAGCCGTTCCTCTTGCAATACAAATCGCATGTACTATAGCTTTAAGCACTTGGTTGTACTACTCTTGGCTTGATGCCACTTTGCATGAGCTGCGAACATGTTCCACCGTTTGTTTGTTTTGGAAGAGCGAGTATTTCACCAGGCGTGTCCTCGAGGATAGGAAGTCATGTACAGACAAATCTGAGAATAATGCCGATCCAAAGAGAAGTTACTTGCTATATATATGTGTATGTATGTATGTATGTATGTATGTATGTATGTATGTGTGTGCGTGTGTGTGTGTGTGTGTGTGTGTGTGTGTGTGTATTTATAGGGAGAATTCACCCCCCCCCAAAAAGAAACAAAAAAAAAACAAGACGAAGACAAGCGGTGTAGACAACAGACAAATGTATTAGTTTAACGCTCGGGAATTGAAAAAGTCTTTAACGTTTCGAGCCTACGCTCTTCCACAGAAAGGAACACAGAAAGAAAAAAGGAGAAAATAAAGAGTTTATATATACTTTTTTACTCGTTTCAGTCATTTGACTGCGGCCATGCTGGAGCACCGCCTTTAGTCGAGTAAATCGACCCCAGGACTTATTCTTTGGATGCCTAGTACATATTCTATCGGTCTCTTTTGCCGAACCGCTAAGTTACGGGGACGTAAACACACCACCATCGGTTGTCAAGCGATGTTGGGGAGACAAACACAGACACACATATATATATATATACATATATACGACAGGCTTCTTTCATTTTCCGTCTACCAAATCCACTCACAAGGCTTTGGTCGGCCCGAGGCTATAGTAGAAGACACTTGCCCAAGGTGCCACGCAGTGGGAATGAACCCGGAACCATGTGGTTGGTAAGCAAGCTACTCTCCACACAGCCACTCCTGCACCTAAAAGACATACGAATTCTTGTCTATTTTCTTAGCATATATATATATATATATATATATATATATATATATATATATATATATATATACATAATATAAACATACACATCTATTTATCTTCCCTCTATCTCTCACTTTCTATATATATATATATATATATATATATATATATGTATATGTGTATATGTGTGTGTGTGTGTGTGTGTGTGTGTGTGTGTGTGTGTGTGTGTGTGTAAATAGATAGATACAGAAGGAGAGAGAGAAAGATAAACAAATAGATAGATAGATAGAGAGAGTGAGTGAATGAATGAGTGAGTGTGTGAGTGTGAGAGAGAGACAGAGAAAGAAAGAGAGAGGCAACAATATGCGGGGAAAAGAGGTTTGCATTTGTGTATCTATCGTTGAAATTAGTTTCTTCAGTTTAACATTTAATTGTGTGCGATTATCTTTCTGATAGATTGATGAAGGTTCTGAGAGATAATATCACTTAATTAAAAACTAGAGTGAATGCAATAATTACAACGATAAATGCATGAATACGAGTCCCTCATTTCGTCTGCATTTAATGAGAATTTACTCTATCACTTATCCATGGAACAATATAAATAAAAGCAGAACAACATTTTCATGTCCATTATATTCTACATAATTATATTGTTAGTTAACATTATCAAACAATACAGTCAAGAAAGGATACGTTAAAGATACAGCATACGGTAGTCCGAATGGTACCAAAATATCGTTGGAGAATAGGCAATGTCCCCATCTTATATGTAGAAATTTTACTTACGAACATTGCTGTAGCAGAAACATTAAAACAGTAGAAATGGTATTCAAACATTTACGCAAACACCTGTTTACGTTGCATCGAAATTATTCCCTCTGTACAACGAAATTAGCTTTCTGTTTGTTGTTCACACAGCAAATTATCTAAACAAAAAAGATGTAGCCATCTGTGTTCCCATTCGTGACACTCTAAGTGGCTATGATAAAGTGGTTCCAAGTGGTGAAATGCACCAAGGAATGTAGACGCTGTAAGCGTCGTAATAAACAAACCAGAAAAAGTAGTGAATTTAAAGGAAAACTTAAACACCAGTTCCGTTTAATATTCAGGATAATACAAATAAAATTGCTAACAATTAGATAACTACATTTCTAGAAGTAAGCATCCAGATGCATCCTTCTGCACACATCTGCTTACAATCACGTTAGTTTATAAAAGCACGAATATAGTTACATGGTAACAACAAATGTCAACATAAATGCAACATGTTAATTTGAAGAACAGTTAGATTCTCCTTCCAAAACGAACTACTAGATAAAGAAGCTCGCAAAATAAAATAAATAGAAATCAACAATGGCCATTCCAATAAATAGACATATAGATAGATAGATGGATAGGGAGACGCTTATATATGCATAGACCCATACAGAAAATGCAGGTACTACAACAATTAAAATATAGATATTCTACATAAAGTGTTTTATGTCAGTTATGTACATTTCTGACTATTAAATTGACGAACACAAAAAGTCCATGAAACAGAATGTTAAACACATTAACTAACAACCATAACATGGTACAAAAACAATAAAATTATAAACCTTGTTAACAACAAACCACAGGCATTTTAAACCTATGGACAATGTGTTTTATAAATTTGACCACAGACGTGAAAGTCATAAACTTTACGACTTCATCTGTTATACAAATAAGTCAATCATTTTCTGGTGCACCATATACTTACAACACAAAGCAATTACTATACATTGTACCACAATAAAAACAAAACTATACAGGAAAACATTAGTGGACAACGTGTCTTGAGAGAGTTCCCTAGAAAAATAACCGATTAATGATAGCAGCAATACAATGCAGCGAAATACTTGAATAAACAAAGACACAACATACACAAATCGCAAGTATAAACACAATTTACGGTAAAATTCCAAAATTCGGTGGTGATGTTTGTATCAATGACATTGGCTCTACTTACAACAGAAGCCGCAGAACGTCCCAACATCATTTCGTACTGAAGATAAGATTACGGAAGTGTAGAACTTATGATGACATTTAGAAAGTTTACTGTTTTAAACAAATTACAAGGAACTCATCGGACGCGATATGAAAAAGAATTCTTGGTTAATATGGAATAAGAAAGTTGTATTTTTAATACGGTGTCTAATAGAAAAACTGTCCAACATATACATCTCTACACGCACATCACACACACGCTAGCAACATTAATCAGTTTTGTATAGTATTTTCAAATACATTCAAACAACAAATAATTCTAGAGAAAATACGTTTGGATTACTAGCTTAAAGAACGGAAATATGAAACTCGGAGTATTGGATATTATGAGAACTACACACATACAAAAACACACACACACACACACAAATGTACACAACTGTACTACGTTTCAGTTATATTTTATGGGTGTGTATAAATTAAAAGGACTCACTTGATTTCTAATATTAATCCTTTAGTTATTTTTTATTCTGTCTTCTTTTGTAAATAAATCCCCACGTTGTACGTCTTACTCTCTTTTCTTAATTATGTATTACTCCTTTAAAGAGTGGAAAATGCTCCGTTTTCAATTATCCTCAAAGCAAACAGTTACAATGTATACATCCGTTACTCGGGTAGCAACCTATAACAGAGAATAAAAATTGTCAATTAAACACCAGTTATTTATATTACATATTAATAATTTCTCTTATTTATAACACAAATGCATACGCCTTAATGGAATTCAATTAACTGACTGGTGGTATATTGATTCAATGTGTGAGCCTCAATTAGTCACTATCTCTGCCAGAAATAACAGCCAAACTTATCACACATCGCAACCTGTCGTGATTTATTTTTATTTCTTACATCTAGATGAAGCAGCGGTACCTATATCCTTTGCTGATCATTCAAAAGTAATGTAATTTAGCAACCCGCTTAAACTGTTATAAATTGATACATGCAGAAAAAACATGTTCAGGGTGAAAATTTCAGAAGTTCGACATTGTCATATCACCCCTAACTGTTACTGATCAGTGAGGAGTATCAGATAGATGGATAGGGATATTCAGCATAAAACTGACGGAGCCTTGACAAATCAATTGACTTGTAACACTATTGACTTGTAACGCTATTGACTTGTAACGCTATTGACTTGTTATGTCTCCAGTAGCGGGGAGGTTGTGTAATATGTGTATGTGTGCAAAGTAGTAACACTAAGGTAGTGTTTGGACGACCCTCCCACCATAAGCGTAGATACATATACTGTACGGTGTGGTAGAAGTTGGGTTTCAAGATTAGAGCGAGGTCTGTGTGTCGGTCAGATAAGCGTATTAGGGATGAAATATGTTGAGGATTGCAAATTTTTCGGTTGCTGGACCGACAATACCAATATGGATGAGTATGAGAACCAAGGAGGTTTGTGAACGTTGAAGTTATTTAAGAAGATAGCTTCGGAAAGAAGTAAGATGAGATGAATATTTTCGAAGCAGGAGAAAGATGTTTTCGAAGCAGGAGAAGATATAACCGAAGACTTATTGGTGGTCGAAGAAATTCGGAGGGCGGTAGAAGAAGCAGATGTAAATGAAGGAGTGAGTGAAAGAGGCTTTGAATCAGAGTAACTGACAGCCTTTGTTGTTGATGACCAAACGGGAAAGGCAAGTGACCAGGAATCTACGTATGCACAGACAAAACAGAGTGTGGAGGCTGAGTAAACAGTTTGCTTTGAATAGCAATGATGTACTGTCGATAAAGTTTGAGAGATTTGCTTCTCAGAGAAGAATAGGGTATATAGTTTGTATGTTTGTAATGGGTGATGTAGTTGGTCCAGATCAGGCAGGAATTTACAGATGCGAGAGAAAAGAAAGTGTTTGACCAGTGGGCTTAGCTCTAACTCTTGGTGAAGAGCGGTGGGTGAAAGTGAGTTGAGACAGTATGGAAACCCTACGACCGGGGAATTCGTCCGAATGCTTACAACAAAGCGAACTCTGCTGAGGGCATACATGGGTCACGTGGCGGAGTTACATCAGATTACGTGATGTGACTATCATTTAGCAAGGACATAATAATCCTTTCTACTGTAGGTGCAAGGCCTGAAATTTGAGGGGAGGGGACTAGTTGATTACATCGAACCCAGTGATTCGCTGGGACTTAATTTATCGGCGGAATTTGAACTCAGAATGTAGCAACGAATAAAATGCCGTTTATCATTTTGTCCAGCGTGCTAACGATCCTTATTTCTTTATTGCCCACAAGGAGCTAAACATACAGGAGACGTGCTAACGATTCTACCAGTTCACCGACTTCAGGAAGGATATAAAAATGCAATCCTAGATAATCTATGCCTGAATAGAAAACTGGAATGTCACAGCGGGAAGCTTTTTCGTTATAGGTCTTCCCAATTAGTGCAGGATATAGGGTTGAACAATAACAAAACGCAACGACAATAATTGCAACTGTACTTCACTTTATCTTCTGATGCAGTTGAGAAGTGGGTAGTCTTTTGTGTGTATTTAATGAAAAGGAATAAAGGAAACAACAAAAACAATATCCTCCTCCTCCTCCTCCTCCTCCTCCTCCTCCTCCTCCTAATCAACCACGCGGTTAGAATAAAAAGGTTCTTGGTTGTCACCGTCAGAAAAAAAATCGTATGAGAAAATTCTGCATTCAAACACTGGTCTGATGCAGTTGAATCCCAGATCCACTATCAAGTGTTACTTCAAAAATCCTTAAGGAGAAATCAATATCTAAGTGAGAAATCGATAGCTATCTATCTATCTATCTATATAATATGTATATATATATATATATATATAGGCATTAGGGTGGCCCATTTTATAAGGGTGACTTTTACATTTCTTTATGCTTTAGATTTCACCACTGCAGATTATGAGGTTAGGTATAAAAACGTTCTTAGTGAATTTTCAATATGATTGAACAACATTTTGGTAGTGCCACAAGACCGATATATTATGGTTATATATATATATATATATATATATATATATATAAAGTTAAGCAACAAAAATTCAATTTTTGTTGCTTAACTTCAAATTTTATTCACCAAATCTCTTGATTTTGTTTTTGGTTTTGGTTTTTATCCTACCAAATTCTGGTGCCTCAAGCATTTTAAGTACCACATTTAATCTTTTGATTAAATCTATTATATATATATATATATATATATATATATATATATATATATATATATATATATATATATATAAGCAAACATATATATGCAGAGATTACTTGTAATGTACGTATGCATTTGGAAAACCTTTTCCAGAGGCTGAAACAGTAGCAGATGCTATTAACATTGCACTGCGATCGCTTATTTTAGCTCTATCCAAAGCCACTGCCAAATCAGCCGACATTATTTGTTCATGTGTTTTTGATCTTTTACTGAGAGGAGCTTTGGATGATCCAGGTTAGTGGCTCATCATGAGATTCACCACTGCTGTTATCACTGCTACTTTCCAAAGTAACTACTGATTGCTCTTTCTTGCAAAGAATCTGCTTCTCTTCTCTTCTTCTTCTATCCGTTTGCGTTTCCTTTGTTGCTCTGCAACATAATTCCTGTCAATAACACTCATATAACCTTCCTTCCTTTTTCTCTCCGAACTTTTAGAAATAAACGATCTTCTTCGTTTGACACCGTTTTCACTACATCAGCATGAGCAATGCCAAATAAGTCATCCAAGCAATCCTTAAATTTGCTTTCATATGCAATTTAATTCTGATTTCTCCTTGATTTTGCGTTTTGAAGTGATCTATATTGTTAATACAGTTCTATATTTAAGAGATAAGACATTATGTACATTATTTACATTTTGACGTATATTTGCCCTCATCTTTTTCATTGTTAACACAACGTTTCGGTTGATATACCCTCCAGTTTTCATCAGGTGTCTTGGGGAAATTTTGAACGAGGGTTCTCATTCCTAAGGTATATTTTTTGATATTATTATTATTATTATTAATAAGGTCACTGTCTGGAATCGGACTCGGAATCTTGGGGTTAGTAGCCCGCACTCTTGACCACTACGCTATATGCCCGTGGGCATATGGCGTAGTGCAGAGAATGCCTGAGTCCAGGCATTCACAAAGGAACGTTGTGGTAACAACAAACAAGATGAGGACAAATATCCGTCAAATATAAATAATGTAAATAATGTATCTATATTGTTGTGTATCCTTGGTTGGTATCTTAGCGTTGTCCCAGTTCTCATTTATTTCTGAATACACAATATCTGATGCTCCCTTTACTGTTTTCTTATGATAAAAAAAAGGCGTCGTAATACATCTCCAATTGATGAGAATTTTTTTTAATACGAATTTTTTCAGTCATATATCCAATAAAGTCAAATCTGTTTTTTCACTTCTTTTCATTAAAATAGACATGTTTAATTAAAACACTACGGCAGTGGAGCGCTGACACATCTACACACGACGAAAGCTATAACAATACTGATTAGGAAATACGGCTTACGGCGCGGAGTGAAGCATAGCCTCACGCAAACAAGGCGAGGAGGAGCTCATTTGGCTGACATATGGAATACGTATATACGTGAGTATATCTGCCGCATTTTCCAGATGATTTGGTCTCTGCACTATTTCATTTATTGACAAATGGAGTACTTGTACTACATCTCGATTACAAGCTATTTATTACGTTAAGTTTTACTTCATACTGAAACAAAATATTAAATCGCTAAGTGGCAACTCTAAATACTATGGAATTTTCTTCAAATTTCAAGTAAAGTGTTTATATGTCAAGCCTCACAAATCGATGGGATGAGAGTTCAACATTTCTCAAATTTGTTTCTTTGAGCCACTCTAATACATACATACATACATACATACATACATACATACATACATATAAGGAAAATAAGACAAGGTAGAAAATAATAAAATAATTTTATCATGAAGTACATTTTAATTTCGGTTTCCGACTTTTAGACTTTTTCAACTAAGAGTAAAATAAGAAAAAAACAATTAAAATGGAGAAAAAAGTTAAGTGAAATGTTTTGTAAATATTTTCGTAGTCTTTGAATAGGTAAATATTTCCATAGTTTTCAGACAGTCTTTCTCTCTATTCCATTGTGAATACCTGGACTCAGGCATTCACAAAGGAATAGAGAGAGACAGACAAACTGTCTGAAAACTATGGAAATATTTACCTATTCAAAGACTATGAAAATATTTACAAAACATTTCGCTTAATTTTTTTTCTCCATTTTAATTGATTTTTTCTTATTCTACTCTTAGTTGAAAAAAAAGACGGAAACCAGTACTAAAATGTTAGGGCAGCGGACTCGCGGTCGGAGGATCGCGGTTTCGATACTCAGACGCGTGTCTGCCAAGTTTGTGCCGAAACTGCTTTCAGCTATCAAAAAGACACTCGGGCTTCAGTTGCACAAGATCTTGATTGTGTTGAGAACGATGAAAACATTTTGAAAAGTTTGAGTCGGTCTCTGAGCAGATATCACCAAATCTTTAGCAAATTTTGATGCAGATTCTCTGCTCAGCTTTCTCTGTCATGTTCAATGTGACGATCACACGCTACACACCTTTCTTCCAAGCACTGTTGTAAACAGCAGAAGTGAGCTAGAACGTTAAAACTTGGTGCGCATACACAGTAGAGTTTAAGGTCAATCTTTGCCAAGCGGTTCTACTCTGTGTGCTTTAGTTTCGTTACTATTACAACAGTCTGGATACTTATTGATCAGACCACGTATACGTAAACAGTCAGACACACGCATGCACACATATGACCAATATGCACTTGTCATGCGCTCGCGCACGCGCACATATATAAACTCAAACACACACACACATGCAGTCTCATAGACTCGTAGTCATGCGCATACATAAACAGTTACGTACACACATAGAAGCATGTATACTAATACATAAGCCCACATATTCACTCACATATACACAGGATTTCATATACAAATACACACATTCATACATACATACATACAAACAAACACATACACACTTCAACACATAGATAATACATATCAACACAACCAAGCACACGCACACACATGCGTGCACATCTAACAAGCCGCATCCCACATATACATACACAAACTAGAACATAAGATCCGGGTTCGAAACCGCTGGATTTACGTAATGGAATGTAACTATACTTAGGTTTTACAGCAGCTGGAGTTGTTTATATTGTTAATACCTGATAGGAGCTGAACCAGCAGACCTATGGACAAAAACAGCTGAAGAAGTGATTTTAAAAATATTTTAAACCATAGAATTTATGCCTGTTCGCGTCTACGCTAAGGCACCTAAGGCAGTTAGCGAATTTTTGTTAAATGCTAGCATCCATATTAAAGGTGCAAGCGTGGCTGTGTGGTGAGATGTTTGCTTCACAGTCACATGGTTCTGGGTTCAGTCCCACTACGTGATACCTTGGACAAGTGTTTTCTACTACAGCCACGTGTTGACCAAAGACTTGTGAGTGGATTTGTTAGACAAAAACTGAAAGAAGCTTGTCTTACACACACGCACACACACACACATATATAAATGTAAAAACTTACTGTTGACAAAGTCTGCGTGGCGTTCAAATATAAATGATTAAAAATACACGTTAAGTACGGGGCGTCACCAGCGAGATTTAACGTAAACACACGAGACAGAAGTACAAGATAAATAGAAAAAAAAAAAGATACACATTAAATACAGGATATCACGAACGAGTGAAAAATACGTAAACACAGAGATAAGTACAGGACAAAATACAGAAGGAAGTCTAATTCCTCCCCAGTTCTCAACTGTTTATTAGTACCTGCTTTGAGCTTTCAACGAGAAGACAGGAAAACTCCATACGACAACAGCATCCAGAAATTTTAAAAATATAAAAATTCATGGAGAGTTAGGGCTTCGAACGAATAAACGACACCAGGGTGGATCGTCGACTGTTTTCTCTGTATGTCACTATGAGTATATGTCACTATGTATGTAAGTTAATGTGTATGTATACACGTTTGTACTCATATAAAATTTGGATATATTTTAGATTTTATAACTATCTATACTCAGGTATTCTACTTTTATCAGCATAAAGTATAAAATCTGAATATATTCCTTAAAAAATGTTTAAATAATTTTAAACGCAAACAACGGATGAATGATATTTGAAACTACATAACTTTCTGAAGACGTAGTTTTTTCTTAAAATAGAAATTTTAATAGCCATGATAGCTTCCCAAAATAAACTGTCGCTTTATTTTGTGTGCATTATTATTGACTCAGATGCTGGTAAAACATTTTAAGTAAACATTATTTGATACAAATACAGTCAAATTTAAATGTCAAACAAGAAACTGTTTTTATTGTCTCCTTTGCTATTTGAAACCACCTACTGACTTTCTGAAAATATGATTGTTAAGTGAAGAATTTTAATCACCTATTCTGTACAGTGTTGTAATTATAATCCATCCTCTTCTCAAGACCCCAAAACATTTGCTTGGTACGTCTGTGCAACATACCACGAAGATTGCTGGAGTAGATGCCTTTGGGAAATATGTAGTAGATTGGTACAGTACCTAGAATAATACTACGGAAGAGTAGTCTCATTTTTTCTATACGAGATGAGGAGTTTTTTTGTTATCATTTTCTTTATTTGTTTACCATCCACTCCTCAGCAACTTTTGCGTAGTCGCCAGGACAACGTGACAAAAGACATTATATTAAGTGCAACAAGAGGAAAACAGACATCTTGAGTTTACATATGTCATGTGCCACAAAGCGTTGATCGTCATTGAAAATACTGCACAGTCCATTGTTAGCAAGGATCTTGAACAATAAAGACTGCTAGCTCCAGTACGAACGGCAGCTGCAATTCTCTGTCAAGAGATTCTTTAAGCAACCAGCTATGACATTAAAAAAAAAAAAAGTAACAGTACATTCACTAAAATAAATTACCCTCAGTTCCATATAGATAACGTTTATACCAGGTTCAAAAAGACTAATACTATCTGGCCTGGTAGATAAAGTTTCCATTGATATTTTTAGCAAAACAAGTACAAATTTGCTCATCAACTGTACTTGATAAATGATTCGTTCCCTTAACAGATTGTTATGACGGTGGTCTCATCTAGGACAGTTGTAACTTTACGTACTTATGACAACTGCTCATTCTCCTTTTTAGCTATCACTCTACCTTACACACAAATGACACTCCCGTGTGTAGCACAGACAGATGTTCTAAAGCAGGCCAAACTGAAAGTATGAGTGTACAGCGTCTCACAGACTTGTATTTGAGGCTCTAAATTGCACCTGAGATTACACAAACAACATAAGTGGAGTTACACTTTACTAGTTTCAGGGAAACTCTGCCTGTCATCTGAAAGGGTACATAATGAGCTGAGAGAATGCCTCAAGAAACCAACAATTGTAGATAAGAAAGAAAACTTAATCTTTCTACCGACACGAGAGTGGCACTTAACAGAGCTGTCTCAGTCGCCAAGTTTGCTAAAGTTTTAATTCAGCTGGGAGTAATTGTGAGTTTATCAGAGTGTGGAGAATTGAAAATAAAATTTTAAAAAGTGAAACGATTTTCAAGATATCTTTGCTACTGAAAGTTTACTCTCACAGGATTGTAGAAATCAGTAATGACTTCGGGAATTTTGGGAATATCCGAGCTTACCATCATTCAGTAGACATCAGCCCATTTCATCTGTATTGGGCTGGTATCTATTCGTATTGTAGCTGCCATGAAATATGTTACCGTCAATATAACAAAGGTGGCAAACTCCCAGAGTCGTTACAGCCTCAGGCAGAATGTTTTGCGGAATTTGCTCCGATTCTCTGAGCTCCGTGTTCAAACTTCGCCGAAGGCAACTCCACCTTCATGGGAATCGATATAAAGGTATCAATCCATCAGACCGGATGCCTTGCAGTATTTGTTCCGGCTCATTGCATTCTGAGTTAAAATTCTGCCATGACCTGCAAAGACGACTTGTAGTCCGTTGCTCGGTTTAATACCTCTACCTGGCATCTTCGGTGCCTTAAGCGGAGTCTACTCTATTGCAAGCATTCGGGCCCGATTTCCCGGTTTGAGGATACTTTCTTCTCTCCCTCTTTTCCACCAGTCTTGGAGGCCCTGCAAAAGGTCATAGCACCGCTTTCCTTCCTGACGAGAAAGTAAAAAAAAAAAAGACAAAAAACAAAATTTTCTTAATATTCTTCAAACATTTGTTTTCCTTCTTCACAATATGCAACTGGAAGTAGAGACAATAATTATGTCTCTTTTGCCGAACCGCTAAGTTACGGGGACGTAAACACACCACTATCGGTTGTCAAGCGATGTTGGCAGGACAGAGACACACAAGCACAGACACAAAAACATATACACACCCATACATCTATATATACGACGGACTTCTGAACCCGGAACCATGTGGTTGGTAAGCAAGCTACTTTCCACACAGCCACTCCTATAATTATATATATATATATATATATATATATATATATATATATATATATATATATATATATATATATATATATATATATATATATATATATATATATATGACTGACCATGGGATTGCACCTAGAAAGTTACCCACAAGTCCAGGCAAGGTTGTTTATGGAAGACCAGCTGTCGCCCATGCATACCGGTCTCCCCTCTCCAGTGTTATCCAAGAGAAAGGCAAAGGACGATACAGCTTGGCACCTGTGACGTCGCAACTCATTTCTACAGCTGAGTGAACTGGAGCAACGTGAAATAAAGTGTCTTGCTCAAGAACACAACACGCAGCTCGGTCCGGGATTCGAACTCACAGCCTCATGATCATAATCTCGACGCTCTAACCACTGAGTCATGCGCCTTCACTATATATATATATATATATATATATATATATATATATATATATATATATATATATGTATGTATGTATGTATGTGTGTGTGTGTGTATGTATGTATGTATGTGTGTGTGTGTGTGTGTGTGTGTGTGTGTGTGTGTGTGTGTGTGCCAGTGTTGGTTTGTTTACTCTCTTGTAAGTTAACTGTTCGGCAAAAGAAACCGATAGAATAAATAACAGACTTAAAAGAAAAAGTACTGGGACCGATCTGTTGGACCAAAACTCTTCAAGGCGGTGCCCCAGCAAGGCCGCAGTTCAATGAGGGAAGCAAGTAAAATGACAAAAAAACAAACAAACAAAAAAAAAACAACACTAAAAAAACAAAAAAGCACCAGCCCTGAAACTTGGAAAAACACTCAGCTTTTCACATGTGTTTACATTACAATAAAACAATAACTGCAAAAATAATTGTATACAAAATGTATTGCATAAAAACTTTCAGTTAAGGAAAAACATGCTTCTACATATTGGTTAACAGAGCAAAGCCTGGAACCTCA
The DNA here is from genome assembly GCF_046866305.1 of Octopus bimaculoides. Taxonomy (NCBI): domain Eukaryota; kingdom Metazoa; phylum Mollusca; class Cephalopoda; order Octopoda; family Octopodidae; genus Octopus; species Octopus bimaculoides. The sequence continues at coordinate 22,417,787 of NC_142933.1, forward strand.
ACAAGTATCTTTCTCTCTCTCCCCTTCTCTTTCTTTCTCTCTCTCTCTCATGTACATACTTGCACAAAGACACACACATACACACACACACACACACACACACACACACACACACACACATATATGCTTTCGGTGCGAATGGTTTTTTTTTATTACGGCGCCGTGATTTACAATCCTGTAAATATTAATAATGGTATTTATATATTAGCTGAAAGCTTATGGCGATCACCATGCACTGACTTAAGAAAATAGTCTAATAAAGGGGCATATAAGCCCTCGACAGAAAAAAAGGCTTTCCTGTGCGCACAAACGCACACACACACACACACACACACACACACACACATATATATATATACGAGCAAACACAAAAACAAACATAAATATAGCCTGAACAGGATAAGCTACCCCTATTTTGCAGAAAAAAGTGTAGGCGGCCAGCTATGAGACTCGAACTCACACCCCCGTGATTACGCGTCGCGGTGTTCTACATCTGTTAGAGCACCGCGACGCGTAATCACGGAGGTGTGAGTTCGAGTCTCATAGCTGGCCGCCTACACCACCTTTTCTGCAAAATAGGGGTAGCTTATCCTGTTCAGGCTATATTATTAGCATTATCCTGCGTTTGAGAATTTAAAATCACTTCTTTAACTTTCTAAGACATCTCAACGGTTCTAAAAGCAAACTTCATTTGTTTGTTTACGTTTATCGTAATTTGAATTTAAACATACATGTATATACATGCGCATACAATTACATACACACATGTATATATATATATACATATATATATATATATATATACATTCACACCCAAGCGCATACAATTACATATACATATATACGCGCACCCAAACATATATACATGCACGCGCATACACACGTACATGTACATACTAACTCTCTCGCGCACACACGTATATACATATATACACTTTTGTATATCCATCCACACATACACAATAATACAATACGTACATACATACAAACGTGCACATACACACTCACACATGCAATATATATATATATATGCGCGCACACATCCTCACACTCACATATTTTTATGTATTTATTATATAGATGGATCTTTTTTCTACATACCAGCGAACTTTGAAGCAAGCGATTTCCTGAGGTTGTTTAACAAATTATCGTGATTGCATAAATTGTACATAAATAACGGCCGTCTTCTCCCGACATGTGCGCCTATAGAAAAGTTCGTCCGACTCTTAAAAACAATAAACACGATGTATTTTGCGTCAGGATTTCACGTTAACGTTTGGACTCATTTCGTTTTTTCTATTTATTTTCCTACTATTTCCTCTCTATTTCCTCATATCTTTATTTCTTTTTCCTTTTATTTCTGCGACAATTCCTTTAGGAAATATGGACGAAGGCAGTTTTGAAGCTAGATGCGTATGTACGCAATAAGGCTGGATCCTGCTACAAGGTAGTTAGCTCGCTTGCTTACTGTATTCAGCTATTTCATCCTCTCGTCTTTCGCCTCCTTCTTTGTTTCTCTCTCTCTCTCTCCCTCCCACTCCGCCCGCAGCTGCTAGTGCTATGTGTGTGTGTTTGTGTGTTTATGTGTGTGTACGCGTGTGCCTGTGATCGCTTGTTGACAAACTTATTTCTTCTTCCTTTCTACCTCTTTCTAATCTCTTACCTCTCTCCCTCTTTTTCTCCACACTTCTTAATCCCTCTCTCGAAGTCACTTAACACACTTTCTCATTTTGCTGATCAACACACGCACACTCATTCACACACACACGCAGACATGTAGACAGGCGGACACACGCGCATATATATATATATATATATATATATATATATATATATATATATATATATATACATATTTTTATTTCATTATTACCCATAAGGGGCTGAACATAGAGGGGACAAACAAAGTCAGACAATGGGATTAAGTCGATTACTTCGACTCCAGTGATTAACTGGTACTTATATATATATATATATATATATATATAGCTGTGTGGTAAGTAGCTTGCTTACCAACCACATGGTTCCGGGTTCATTCCCACTGTGTGGCACCTTGGGCCGACCAAAGCCTTGTGAGTGGATTTGGTAGACGGAAACTGAAAGAAGCCCGTCGTATTTATGCATTTATATATATGTATGTGTGTCTGTGTTTGTTCCCCCAACATCGCTTGACAACCGATGCTGGTGTGTTTATGTCCCCGTAACTTAGCGGTTCGGCAAAAGAGACCGATAGAATAAGTACTAGGCATCCAAAGAATAAGTCCTAGGGTCGATTTGCTCGACTAAAGGCGGTGCTCCAGCATGGCCACAGTCAAAAGACTGAAACAAGTAAAGAGTAAAGAGTATATTTTTTTTCCCGTTCAGAACGTTTACATGCTACGTAGACGAATACACACACACGCACACACCAGCATATTTCATACATAAAAGCAAGCACTCTCTCTGTTGCTTGACGCTTACATATACACGTACAAATTTGCATATGTACAGAATCGCATATGTGCACATATGCAGATACAGACTGACACACATACGGATATTTATATAGTCTTATACATAAATACGTGGAGGCGCAATTGCCCAGTAGTTTGGGCAGCGGACTTGCGGTCATAGGATCGCGGTTTCGATTCCCAGACCGGGCGTTGTGAGTGTTTACTGAGCGAAAACACCTAAAGCTCCACGAGGCTCCGGCAGGGGATGGTGGCGAACCCTGCTGTACTCTTTCCCTACAACTTTCTCTCACTCTTACTTCCTGGTTCTGTTGTGACTGTAATTCAAAGGGTCAGCCTTGTCACACTGTGTCACGCTGAATATCCCCGAGAACTACGTTAAGGGTACATGTGTCCGTGGAGTGCTCAGCCACTTGCACGTTAATTTCACGAGCAGGCTGTTCTCTTGATCAGATCAACTGGAACCCTCGACGTCGTCAGCGACGGAGTGCCAATAACAACAACATATACATTTACCGTTTCGCGACACACAAATGTGTACACGTATACACATTCACATTCGAACACACACACACACAGTCACACACGCACACACACACGTTGGTGTATGTATATGTATGAGTTTGTGAATGTGTCTGCGTATGTATGTGTGCATGTAAACACACACATAACATAGAAGAGATAAAGAGAGAGGGAGAGAGAGAAGAGATAAAGAAGGAGAAATAAGGGAGAGAGAAACTATATTCAGTTGTCCCTCGGTTTACACGGTACTCAGTTTGCACGATTTATTTCCCTTTTAACACGGTTTTGGCTTCTGTTGTTTTTCTTATATATTTTTTTATCTTTACGTTTATCATACAAAAATACTTATCCGTTTTTCTCCGTTTCTTTTTTCTTTTTTCTTTTTTCTTTTCGTTATTTTTATTTCATTTTCATTCATTCTACTTTAATTTCACGTCTAAGTTGCTGTGACAGATTGCACTTAAGTTTTATTTGTTGGTGTTTGTTTTATACTTTACATGGTGTTGAAAAATATTTTTGACGTTAAATAATAGTGTTTCATATATCAAAACAAAGGAACTAAAAATCGATTTTTCTAGAAATAAAAATTAAATTATGACATCAACTTCAAAATGGAAAGACCTCGATAGAAACTGTAACTTTGTTCAATATAAACGAAGTAACCGTTAGCAGAGCTAAAAGAAGCGAAGTAAAAAAAAATCAGAGCCAGCGTGATTATAAGATCTTCCATAAATTTAAAGTACATACATATCTAGTAACTGTATGGAAATAGTAGGGAAAAGCTCTATATTTTGGATAGAAGATGAACCCCAAAGGGAGTGCATGTAGAATTAGTTTATCATCATTTATAAGATTAGAATGTGATTAGAATGCCGTTGGAAAGAATCACTTGACAGATTCTTCAAGCTAAGCCAACCAGCAGGAAATCAAATGGTAGACCAAGAGGGGATAATATCCATAGCCTCAGTTAATCACGCTTGGGAATCCATCGGGAAAGAGTAATGACGGTTGCTTCTATGGAAGAAGTGCCTGAACACTACCTCCACGACCCTCCCGAGAATAGGCGGAGAAAAATAGACGGATGAATAATTTATAAGAGACAAACTGGGACGACTTTCAAATTATAGGTATGAAGAGATTTTATAACCTAATGTTTCTTATGTGCAATGTTCATTCTTTTCTCTCCTGTAATCAGATTATGAACATCAATAAGCTAGAGAGTTAGAGCATGCTTAGTTATCTATTTATTATTTATAGAAAGTGAGGTGGGAAAGCCAAAGTCATTTATTTATTATGCGACATGTTTTGAATTCTTGGAATAAGTAATTTTTAATCTCGGAAACCGGGGATGCGTATAAAATATCATTAAACTACAATATCTATTTTGTGATTTGAGAGTGCTATTAGAATGTAAGTACGTCGCACATTCACTGGATCTCCAGCAAAGACACACAGCCAGCATTGGGCTTTGACTGAGCTGCAGCATAAGTATGTTGGATAGTTTGTATCTGAGTTAGAACTGCTCAGTTTTATAGAATTTCTATTTGCATGAGATTTTTCGGAACCAATTTGCTGTGTAACTGGAGACAGCAGTATGTATGTATGTATGTATGTATGTATGTATGTATGTATGTATGTATGAACTTGTGACTGGAAAGAGACCCCGACAGAAATCAAAGCTGCGATTTAAGGACTGTGCCAAGTCCTCATTCAAGGCCTGTGATATGCAGGAGACTGACTAGAAGAGCAATGCCTGTCATCGCCACACTTTTGAGAGAGCACGTATTCTGCATGAAGAACTTAAGCGTGCTGCTCAAAAGTGTAGTGAATGGGGAAAGCTTGGTTCTCAATGTTTGCAGTCGTGTATGCTTGTCAAGAGCATGGTTCATTAGCCACCAACGGAGCCGCAAATGCAAAATATAAGTTAGTCCTAGAGCGCACAATGTTCCAGAAGGTCAGCAATGGTCTTACTCGGCCACTAATGGACGGCCATCATGTATGTGTGTGTGTGTGATGACAGGTCAGTTGTGAAGTCTCTCAAAAGTACCACAGGTGTCATGGAATCCAGTAAAGTTGTTGCATGGTCGGGACGTCGGTGATTGAATCGGCATCCCTACCGGGCTAGCCTTGTGAGGAGGGTTGCTAGAAACCAGCAAAATTAAAAATGGGACCTGTCAAAAGGTCGGATAAAGCCAGTGTAGCAATCGCACGGGCTCTTGGTGTCCGGATTGCTAGGAGATTTCTGAGAGTGAGGTACCCCTCAGTTTTTGTTAACACATGTCACTAGGAGAAGGTCATTCTGATTTTAAATCGGATATGCAAGGAATTACATTAGATATTTTAGACTTGAAATCCCGGGGATCCCACATTCCTGATTCGGCGTCCCATATTTCCATAACATATCCTGCTTCGGCTTGTCTCTGATTCATGTCAATAGGATGGAGGGACTCAATGAGGTGTCGTGCAAGCCTTATTGGACATGGAATGTCCAATAATGTATTCATCGTATTTTCGATGAATAGACTCCCACGCCAAATACGCAATTTGCATGTATGTATGCGCGCGCGCGCGTATACATATATCTATCTGTCTGTCTGTCTGTCGATCTCTTCGTCGACCTATTCATATTTGTTTCGTATGAGGATGAATCCTTTATTGCTTTTGACGTTGAGAATTTGTTTGATCGAGTGACTGAGCTCCTTACTTATTAAATTAATGTATAAATGGTTGAGTATTCCACAGATATCGAGCTGAATGAGCATATCACAGTCTGTGATAATTGATTTACTAGTACAATCCATCTGACGGACTTCCTTACAGTTTCCATCCATGCAATTTCATTCTCAACGCTTAAAGAGGCCCAGACGTTTTGGTAAAAGACATTTTACTATGATGGAATGGATTGAGATCGAACTCGGGATCTCATAAAAGTAACGTAAACTTCTTAACCAGTTGGCCACGCTTAAGTTCAGTAGTGCGCGCATACGTAAGCACCAAGTAGGAGAAAAGTGGGAGAGAGAGAGAGAAAGAGAGAGAGAGGGAGAGAGAGAGAGAGAGAAAGTGGGAGAGAGAGAGAGAGAGGAAGAGAGAGAAAGAGAAAGAAAGGGTGGCGAAAGATAGAGAAGGGAGAGGAAGGGTTAGAGCGCGGGAGGGAAAGAGAGAAAGGGTGAATGAGAGAAAATGGGAGTGACGTTATCAGCAATTGTCAAATGTTGACATACCGGATAATGTTCGTGTCTGTGTGAACAGGCATATGTTTATATATGTGTCCTGTATGTGAATCTGTGTGTGTGCGCGCGCGCGTGTGTGTGTGAACACGGGCGTGTGTATACGTGAATGTGTGTGTGTGTGAATTTGTATATTTGTCGTTTTGTTCCACGTCAGCTCTGATCGGCACACATGCAATTAAAAGCGTTCCAGCGATGACCATCACCTATTTTATTCACACACAGAGTATGGAGGATCCACTTGCTTTCTAGAGGGTTTATGATGTATGATTTAAGAGAGATTTAGCTGCTATTTTTAACAAGTCAATGAACAAAAAAAATGATCGCCTTTAGCTTATGCATGTCATCTGAATTGCATGTATATGTGTGTTAGTACGGGTGTGTGTATACATGGATGTGTGTGAGCACGGGCGCGTGTATACGTCAGTGTGTGTGTGTGTGTATATGTGTGTGTGCGTGTGTATTGTGTGTGCATGTGTGTGCGCATCCGCGCGCGTGGATCTGTGTTTATGAATCTGTGTATTGTGTGTTTGCTACTATAGCTCACATAGTTATGTACCGACACCAACACACACGCACTCATTCGCGTAACCACACGTACATACACACGCAAACACAACTACACACGCACACATACAATGTACACATACATACATATATGCGGGAAATTATCGACCTCAAAAGAATGAAAAGCAAGTCGGCATTTGAACTCAGAAGGTGAGGGCGGACGACATGCTGCTAAACATTATGCTTGGCACGGTAACGGTTCTGCCAGCTCGCCGCCTTAATGTGTATTAATATTAAAAGATAAACCCACAGGCACGAAAGACAAAAATTGCCTTTAAGGCTAGGATATTTGGAAGACATTTGTTAAAAGCTGTAATGTATGTATGCATTGTATCATCATCATCCTCATCAAGTGTTTTAAATCCGGGTTTTGTCCCCGTTAACGGGGTGGGGTGGGGGCGGGGCAGATCTACCTCAATGCTATAGCAACTGAGGTAGGCAGGTGCAGCCCACCTTAACCTTTTGGCTGGCTGGTGCCCATTCTCCTTTGTTACCATGAGGCTTTTTTTGGAGCTTGATTTTCTACGGGGAGCATGCCCTTGTTTACCCCCAACCTCAGTTGCTAGACATGAGTGGTCCCGAGACCAAGGCCTCTACCACGATTTTTAGGAAATGTGTGGGAAAACTAGCCCAGGAAGGCAGGGACATTACTCCCTGAGACCCCCTTCGGAATCCCCCTACCTATTGTAAAATATAGATTATACGATGACATTCATGAAAAGCAGCTGTAATTATAAAACTTCATTATTCAATTCAATTTACCATCAAACCAATTGGAATCCATCGAAAATTCTTTTGCCAATCTCATATCAAGAAGCAAATCTTGTTGCAACTGCACTCAAGTTTATCTTGTCTGTCAGTTCTTTGTTTAATGAAAAAAATCTAGCCAGAGAATTTAATATCTCTTGTGTCATCCTTGACAGAAGACTTGTCTTTAATTGTTTTGCCAGAAAAAGTATTCGTTCAGTTGTAGCGTAGCAGCTGTTTCAGGAATTAAGTGCAAAAAGTTAGCAAATTTTACAAATCTTTCATATTAAATACTTACTATCGGCTGTATGTATTTATTTATATATTTTTTCATTCTGATTGTCTACAACGGCAGTCAAACAATAAACAGAGATAATCTTCAAATGCTAGATGAGCTACTGATATCCTTGTCAGGCGTTTCTTTTCTTTAATAAGATTAATTTATGATGAAATGTTCTCTTTGTTGGTCGCCTTCAGGTGCCGTGTCTTCAGCGTTCATTATATTTTGTAACACGCTTAATCGAGGCGTTTGTGGATAGAAGAGATTTCTGTATCAAAAATACATGTGTCTGTAATGGTCTCGAGCTGTTGACGGAAATATGCCATTCCCAATTTCCATTTCTATTTTTTTAGAGAACCATCACTTCCGTGATACTGATATATTTCTAAAACGAAATGGTGCGTCTTTGACTTCTGCTTAATATAATCCAAGAAGTTATCAAATGAATCGTTATTCTCTTTCATATTTTTCACAACTTGTTTTAGTATTTTCAGTCATCTTGTACCATTCTGTTGATTGACATTTTAGGTGCTTGCAGTGACCTTGAGAAATTGTCTGAATGCATAAACAAGAACTGGCTGAGATTTAATCCGAAGAACCAACCAAACGTTTCCATTTGAGTTTGACATCTATTTATTCCGCCTCGACCATCAGTATTCATTTGTGACTATACAATTTTTGTCAACATTGGAACAGAATTGAAAACTTTCAAGAATTTGCTGAATGGAAGCAGCACATACAGTTCATCTAATTGTCGCCAAAGTTGATATGCTGCTAGTTGTTAATTTCTTTTAAAACATTTCGATGTTTTTTCCCCAACTCAATAAGTAAATTCTCCCTTTTTCGTATGTATTTGATTAGAGTAACAATCTCCTTAGTGTTATGTCGTGGAAAGATTCCGACCAACTCACTATGTGACTAAAGGGAGACTGACTCGTGAACACTCGACAATTTTTATTACGCATTGACAATTCGTTTATATATGTTTTCCAGCAATTTAATCTAACACAAAAATATAAGTATCAGCCCTTCCATTTTTAATAGCAGCAGCTTAAAAACTCAGAGTCAATGTTCCGCGAAACATTGATGAACATATTTTCCAATCAGAAAATTCTTTTGTTAAAACACTTATTTTAAAAACTTTAATATGTAATTTTGAAATTTCGTTATATTTTGTATGGAAAAACAATTTGGATGAATGTAGTTTTGAAATGAATAAAAAATAGCGCCCAAACTTACTTGCAAAGAACGTTCTTGGTTGCTAAATGTCCATTTGGTGAAACTTACGTTAGTCTGGTTGTGTAATACAAGTAAACCACGGAACAGTTTCGTTGTCTGTTTAAGTTGATGTTAATAGAGGTAATGAAGCACAAACGACTGCAACAGAAACGACTTTAATAGAAGTTTCTGATTGTACTTGTAATTCTGTAGTACAGTTTCTTTTAGCAGCCGAAAAACAGGAATCATTAAGATATATCGATTCTTGTTGCTAACATTGGACATGCTTAGAAATTTCAATAACCTCATCGTATAAAGTTTTCAAAGTAAGCTTAAACATTTTCTCAGTGGACAGTCAACCTATTACTTAATTATATTGATCTGATGAATTGAAGATTTTTACCTGTTCAGTCTCATAACATCATATTATGAACATTTAAAGTATCTGATGCAGAAGTGAGTATAGAACGGACAATTGGATAATGACATGGTGTTTCTATACGCGTGCCAAGAGGACACACACTCTGACATTCTCTCCTCATGTGATTCGTGATTAGAACTATATAATTACTGAAGACTCTAGACAAGTTTAATAGGACCAACTGTAATTAACATTTTTGAGAAGCCATATTTCATATTGCTTGCAGTGTGACATATCACGAGAAAAGTTATACAAGTCATTCTTGAGATGGTAATTTCGGACTTCTGTGTGTATATATACGCACTCACACACACACACACACACACACACACACACACACACACACACACACACACACACACACACACACACATGTATATACATATAAACGTACACACACTCGTATATATATATATATATATAAATACGTACACACACACACACACACACACACACACACACACACACGCTTGCAGTTGGTTCTATTATGCTGTTATTATCAATTCAGCGCACGAATTATATTGAATCACGAAAATAATTTTTTTCCTGTATAAAGAGGCAATTTTAGTCAGAAAGGGTTAATTAAGTAAAACAAATAGCAATTTCCATTAGAAATAAAAATCAACAATTTACAAAGCAAAGTAATGATCTGTTACGAAAAGATAAAAATCTGAGAAAGCTGGCGATGTTCTCTGTCAGCAAAAATCTAATCTCTATGTAAATTAAGCGGAAATGTATATTGATTGTGGCAGTACTTCTTTTCTTTCAAGGCACTTTGAAGGCGAGCTTAAGCGTGTTTCTATGTACTTCGATTTCATTTATGCATCGATATCGTTTCGTTTCGCATTTTTCAAATGTGACATGATATCTTGTCAGTCGAGTGCTAAAGTAAAATTTCTGTAGTTTTGATATCTAATATGTCACATATTAAACAAACATTTGTATTTCACTACTCAAAAGTTCGCGAATGTCGTCGCTCTTTATATAATTATTTTCAAATGCTTCGAAAATAATATTTACAATACAATAGATTCGCATTGACTGTCGTTAAAATATAATAGAAATGTATAAATAGAAAGAATAGATTGAAAGACTAAATAAATGAATTTAGAATAAAAGGTGTTTACGCGCGAGTGCACATACACACACACACACGAACGCACGCGCGCACACACACACACTCACATATTCAGACACGTTAATAGATTAATAAAAGAAGAAAGTAGTCAGAAATTGGTAAAAAGCTGTTTATTACTCATATTGCCTTAATTCTTTATCTCTTCATAGAACTTTTCGAAAAATTGTGTAATACTGTATTTGAGGCTTTCGCTTCACACACACACACACACACAGACAGACAGACACACACACACACACACACACACACACACACACACACACACACACACACACACACACACACACACAAACTCACACACAAACTCACACACGAATTAACTTTCAATCCTTTTTATAATTTTAATTTATGTTATATATTCAATGTCAACTGTAGCTAGACACATTCGCAGGTTATTAGCCCAAAATTATTCTACCCTCCGTCAGTGTACTCCCATACTACGAGCGAGTACAACATACAAGAGAAACTCAGTATATGTAATAGGATATCTTTTTAAACCAAACACCTGAGGTAGACTGCACTGGCTGATGCAACACAACAAAATGCACAATATCCTATCCGTAAGGGACAATTGCAGGATGAGTCGAAACGATCGTGGTGTTGAATAAAGATTTATGCCAAATTCACTTTCCGTTTCCCTCATAAATTATATGTGTGTGTGTGTATATATATATATATATATATATATATATATATATATATATATATATATATATATATATATATATATAGGGAGAATTCACCAAAAAACAACAGACAGAGACAGGTGGTGTAGAAAACAAATAGATGTATTAGTATAACGCTCGGGAATCGAAAAAGTCTTTAACGTTTCGAGCCTACGCTCTTCCACAGAAAGGGACGCAGAAAGAAACAAGGAGAGAAAAAATGTGTGTAGTGGTTAGCGGTCTATCATGGCATATATATATATATATATATATATATATATATATATATACACACACACAGTGACACCTCGCAGTAATTCGTTCCATGACCGAGCTCGTCTTACGATTAACTCGTTTTTGAAATAAATTTTCCCCATTGAAATTAACTAAAATATAATTAATCCGTTCTAGCCCCCATCAAAACAACTCAAAAATAATATTCTATAAGTTTTAAAACAGAAAAGGTGTAGTTACAAATAAAATGACAATTATAAAAAAGAGAATGCAAAAAGAATATGCAAACTAGTTTTATTAAGTGAGTTACCTTAAAGATGGGACGATTTGTGTGCTCGTACTGCGGATTTCCGCTCGTACTTCAAGAAATTATAGAATTCCTAACATTCAGATTGATTTGCGGTGCTAGTTTATATCGATTCATCTTCGACTTCGAGTTTCTGGACTTATTAAAATATAAGGCACACCATCTAAGTCTAGATATAAATTCACTCGTTTTATGTAGAAGAACTTCCATATATAAGTTCTTGGATGGAATAGGTACATTCCTGGTAGAAACGCCGAAATATTGCTTCTCCATTTAATCCAATCCGTATTGAAGTGCTCCGATGAGCCAAAATATAAAATACACTGCTTTATTTTGAGATTGCTAATATTAACATTACTCGCAAATGCAATACAAACTGGAGTTGTAGTGCTCCAATTGAGCTATATTCCGTTTAATAATCCGGATGGAAGCAATGTAAGCGGAAACTAGAGGAACATATTTAATAACCACACACAAAATCCAATATATATGTATATTCTACGTTAATAAAATCGATATAAAAATTCCAAACAATATAAATATTAAAATATATAAATATATATAGATATAAAAATATATATGAATAGATAAATGTCGATATAATATATAAAACGCAGTGAATTCTAAATTTACAAGTTACAATACATTGGTGTAATAAAAAAATTTGATACGATAAAACATTAAAAAGACGTACTTACCACGAAAATGTTACAAAATATTTAAAAGTTCCATATACGGGCCGTTTCGGAGACGTGCCAAGTAATATGATATATATTTCATATTTTTAAAATCTGACACTCCCCTCATCAGGATGTTTACACATAATGAAAAAAAAAATACAGAAATACAAATTATACAATTACACACGAGCCACTCGAGAAATTAAGGCATTACACTTACCCCCTTTATAGTAATCTAATATTACCTCATTAGCATATAACCAGTATATCATGGTAAAGGCATATGCAAAGTCCAATCCAGATTAACCCATTATTGCACTTTAATTTCATTCCCATGTTTTTATGAAATTAGCTAAGTTCAAATCATACCTATTACATTATTGCAACCTTATACTATACCTCTTTTACTCTTTACTCTTTTACTTGTTTCAGTCATTTGACTGTGGCCATGCTGGAGCACCACCTTTAGTCGAGCAAATCGACCCCAGGACTTATTCTTTGTAAGCCTAGTACTTATTCTATCGTCTCTTTTGCCGAACCGCTAAGTTACGGGGACGTAAACACACCAGAATCGGTTGTCAAGCGATGTTGGGGGGACAAACACAGACACGCAAACATATACACACACATACATATATACACATATATACGACAGGCTTCTTTCAGTTTCCGTCTACCAAATCCACTCACAAGGCTTTGGTCGGCCCGAGGCTATAGTAGAAGACACTTGCCCAAGGTGCCACGCAGTGGGACTGAACCCGGAACCATGTGGTTGGTAAGCAAGCTACTTACCACACAGCCACTCCTATATTTTTTTTACTTATTTAATTACTATATTATGTTTCAATTATACACTTTAAATTATTATTATTATTATTTCTAATTTTTATTTTTATTTTTAAATTTCTTCAAGAACGTAGAGTGGATCCTATGTGTACAAGCTGGTATTGCATCAGTAAATTTATTTAACATAGCATGATTATAGTTTTTCCATATAAAAAATGCTTCCCTGATGCACAAACCACATCTAGTCGATCCGATTCCATATGGGGGCGTGTGCAAGGATAGACCACCATAATTTGAATGTAATACTCTTTTCCCTAAGATCATTTACATATGATGCCAATGCGGTAGATGTCCTATATTTAGGATCGTTATAAGAACTTAGGTGGCTTCGGTACCTTTGCTTGAAGTCTATCGAACTACCTATATATATTTTTCTTTGGCCATTTTGCGCTTCAACGCTACATTTATAAATAACATAATTCTGGCAACAATTTCCGCTAATCGGTCATCTAAGAGGGTCCCTACAATTACACTTTTGCGCCCTTTATGAGGTCTACTGTTAGCATTAATCAGCATACCGCTTGCTCCCGTCCTTCCATTGCCGGGATCCACGGTATTAATTGTACTTTCATTCAAGCCAATTTCAGGTTTATTCATTTTATTATTATTATTATTGCTATTATTATTCATATTATCATTTGTATTATTAGTCATTCTTATACATCTTTCATATTCAATTTCACAAGGTACGCTATTTCCATTACTACTATCATTGTTGCCGTTAATGAATTACCCATTATCAGATTTAATGTTCTTAGCAAAATTATTATTATCATTTCTACATACTTATTTTCTCTCTCTCGTTGCTCACACGTAACCATCGTCCATTTTTCTTTTCCTCGCGTTACCATTTTTCTTTTCCTGCACGGACGTTCAAAGGACAGGACGTTTTTTCTCTTTCTATCTTTTCTCTTTTCAAAGAAAATATTTCTCCCAGCGTTCACTATTTTTGTCTCGTACTGGTATAACGATCCTTCATGTTTGTTTTCGTTCGGTTTCCTTGTATGTCTCTACTGTCTTGTTTTTGTTCCCAACTTTCACATTCTATAAATCCTAAATTTTATCTTAAAATTTATAGGAGCAACTGTCTTTGAAGACTCATATTGTCGTTGAATGCTCGAAATGAGAAGTAAATAGACAGCTGACAACTGATGAAGGGTCGTTTCTCTATGTTTACTTGTTCTGTTTTCCATTTTTTCTCCCGTTGTTTGCGTATTTAACTCGTTTGTTTTCGTATATCATGTTGTTTACATAGTTGGTGATGTCCTGTACCCATATATCCCATATATGCACACACACACACACACACACACACACACACACACACACACACACATGCAAACACACAAACACACACACACACATATATATATACACACACATAGATATATATATTATTTATATTAATATATATATTTACAATCTATCTAACTATTATCTCTCTCTCTCTATGTATATGTACACATATATAACACTCCCATCACTATACACACGTACATAGGCATAATGTACATATATTAATTAGTTAATTACTATCTAGATATTCGCTCAATTCTCATTACTAGTAATGTACACAGAAGACATATCCAACTATTAATCAAATATTATAGATTCTACAATTTAGTGTTCAATCATCTTCTGCATATTGTGCCTATATTCCTGCTTCATACATACACGCATGCATACATTCATTCATTCATACATAATACATGCACACATAGATACGTACATACAGACGTACGTTCATGTGTACGTTCCTACTCTCATGCATATATACATACATACATTCACATACATACGTACATAAATACATGCATACACACATACGCAGCATACATACATACGTACATACATACATACATACATGGGTACATGCATACACAGCATACACATCATACATACATAAATACATACATACAT
>NC_142933.1:22438008-22440508 GCF_046866305.1 Octopus bimaculoides
CCACACTTTTGTGCGCCATCCCACTAGATCCGAAGGAGGGGTTTCTATGTCTTCTGGATCCATTCCAAGTGACTTCATAGTAGTCCTTATGCCGTCCTTCTTTTAGGTTTACGCCGATAGCGTTTCCCCTCTGCAAGCTCACCATAAAACAGCTGTTTCGGCATGTGTTCATCTGCCATTCGAACAATATGGCCACACCATCTCATTTGGTTTCTCAAAATCATAGCTTTAATTAAGGTGATGCCTGCAGATGCAAGGACATTTCATTTTTTAAATGCGATGAAGGCATTTTTGGTGGAATTGTTCTAACAATTTAAAATACCTTTCATAAAAAGTCCAAGTTTCCCAGGAATACAACAGGGATGGTAAGACAAATTGATTTGTAAAGAGTCAGTTTTGTAATCTTATTTATATGCCGCTGGCACCAAACGCGTGACTCCAAATCACCAAATGCTTTTGCTGCCCTTCGATTTCGCAGATCTATTTCTGTATCAAGATTTCCATCATTTTGAACAGAGCTTCCAAGGTAGATGAACAAATCGACAACCACCACCACCACCACTACTACTACTACTACTACTACTACTACTACTACTACTACTACTACTACTAATACTGCTGCTGCTGCTGCTACTACTACTACTACTACTACTACTACTACTACTACTACTACTACTACTACTACTACTACTACTACCAGTAAATAATATAAAAGAGACCTTAGATAATGAAATCTTAATTACGTTTTAGAAGATTGGATTTTCAACGCTGTAATGTCTTTGATCATCACGCTCTGTTCGATTAGTGCTGATCCTGGGCTAAACGACTACAAGAACAAAAACAAGAACAAAATCAACAGCGATAGGCGCAGGAGTGGCTGTGTGGTAAGTAGCTTGCTTACCAACCACATGGTCCCGGGTTCAGTCCCACTGCGTGGCACCTTAGTCAAGTGTCTTCTACTATAGCCTCGGGCCGACCAAAGCCTTGTGAGTGGATTTGGGAGACGGAAACTAAAAGAAGCCCGTTGTATATGTATATATATATATATATATATATATATATATATAATACAAAGAATATATATACATGTATACACACATATATGTACGTACTTACAGCTACATGTGTATATATATGCATATCAGGGTACAGGACGTTAGAACAATGAACTACAGACAACGGAACGAACACATAGGAAAACGGAAAGCCACTTGGAATATCCCTTCATCAGCTGTCTCTATTCTAACTAGACGTTTCGAAGATAAGACAGAACGTACTCTAGAATAGTCTCTTCCTGAGTAGTGGATCAACCCACTACACAGAGGATTCCAAGGTGGCAAACACAAACCAAGACAGGAAAAATTGGACAGTGAAAACAACATTCAAAAGCCGTACGGCCAAACGCGAATCTGAGGTAGAACGCTAGTAGTTCGTCTTGCCATCACAGCGGCTGGAGTGAAAAGAAAGTTGACCACAGGTCACACGAGAGCAGAGAGGATGGTGGAGGGAGGAAAAGTGTATGTATATGTTTGTGTGTCTGTTTGTCCCCCCCCCCCCCACCAACATCGCTTGACAACCGATGCTGGTGTGTTTGTATCCCCGTAACTTAGCGGTTCGGCATAAGAGACCGATAGAATAAGTACTAGGCTT
Source organism: Octopus bimaculoides (assembly GCF_046866305.1). Classification (NCBI taxonomy): domain Eukaryota; kingdom Metazoa; phylum Mollusca; class Cephalopoda; order Octopoda; family Octopodidae; genus Octopus; species Octopus bimaculoides. The sequence goes on from NC_142933.1 coordinate 22,439,659, forward strand.
CCAAAGAATAAGTCCCGGGGTCGATTTGCTCGACTAAAGGTGGTGCTCCAGCATGGCCGCAGTCAAATGACTGAAACAAGTAAAAGAGTAAAAGAGTAAAAGAGCAATTATAATAACAACATTCGCAATAACAACGAAACAACAACAAAACAACATACACCATAAAAAAATATTACGATCTCTGATGGTTTCGACGATGAGTAATCAGTTGGTTTAAGCATCTGAACTACCTACTCATTAAATTAATGCGTAAGTGGCTGAGTATTTCATAGACAAACTGCATCCTTAACATAATCCTCAGGAAGAATTCGTGTGACATAGTGTTCTAACAAAGCTGGACCCGTTGAGTTAACCTGGTGTAATCCAATCATCAGGGTTCCGTTCAGTTTCCGTCAGCCCAGTATCATTTGAAAAGCATAGGTTGCCGGAAGGCTATGGAAAATGTCCTTGGCTAAGATGTCACACTGTTGGATCGAACCCGGAACTCGTATTTGCAAAGCGAGCTTTTTAACCATTCGAGTGTATACCTTTTTAACCATTCTACATTCAACATGCAGTTACTTGTACAAACATGTACAAATACACGCTTATAAACACTACGCAATCACACATACACATATACATAGACTTTATCCATCAGTCTTGCCATCCAGTCTAGGCATCCCTCTACTCATCCATCCATCCATCCATCCGACCAGCCATCCATCCGACCATCCATCCATCCGACCAGCCATCCATTTATCATTAGCCTTCGCTCCAGATATCAGTGCATATCCGAGTAACACGCTTTAAGGAAACGACTTTCGGAAGCTATTGACTTGTTCGTTTACAAATCAATCATTGCAAAAAA
>NC_142933.1:22448008-22453008 GCF_046866305.1 Octopus bimaculoides
GAATGCGTGTCGTGAACCGAAAGAACAGTTGGAAGTTGATCCGGTCCTTTTTTTTTCGAAGGTGATCAATGGTGATGAATGCTGGCGCTACGGCTATGACCCGGAAACGAAGCAGCAATCAAGTCAATAGAAGCATTCAATGTCACCTCCCCAAAAACGCATCAAGTGAAATTCAACGTCAAGACAATGCTGATTTGTTTCATCAATGCGAAAGAAATTGTCCACAGAGAATTTGTTCCTCCTGGTCAAACAGTTAACAAGACATTTTACTTGGAAGTTCTGAAGCGTTTGCGAGACGCAGTGAGACGAAAACGCCCCGACCTGTGGCAAAGTGGAGAGTAGTGACTTCATCATGACAATGCACCAGTGTGAGGCAGTTTTTGACTAAAATTGCCTTGACCCTGCTTACTTACTCTCCCTATTCATCCGATCTTGCTCTCTGCGACTTTTTTTTGTTCTCCCGAATGAAAAAAGTCCTTGAAGGAAAACGTTTTGCAGATGTGGAAGAGGTGAAGAAAAAAACAACAGAGGCCTTAAAAGGCATCACTTCACAAGAATTCCAGGACTGCTTCGAACAGTGGAAAACGTATCTGGACCGATGCATTGCTTCAAATGGAGAATACTTTCAAGGCGATAAAAGTGTAAACATATAAAGCTAAGTGGATAAAATAATATTGCAAAATTCCGGTTTCTTTTGGGTACCCCCTCATACTACTGGAGAATAAGTTTTTTTTATCCGTGCGAGAATTGTAAAGAAAGAAGTTAAAAATGGACTTCAAGAAAAGTTATTTACAATTACTTATCTGGTTCTCAATTCTTATAACTCTTAAAAGCAGTGAAATATGGAGAGACTTGGAGCTATATCGTATTTTAAAGTTTTAATGCATGTTTATCATAGATTATTAGTGATTATTTCTTCATATTCGATTGGCAGCGCTGGTGTGCTAGCTGTCACTCAAATATGAAGGGCTGTCATACACATAATCTGTGACAAGCAACTATAAAAACTTAAAATATGATGTAGCTGCAGGTCTCTCCATATTTCCCTCCTTCTGGGAATCGTGCGAATTGAAGTAATTGTGAATATATTTTCTTTAAGTGCATTTTAACTTTCTGATATATATATATATATATATATATATATATATATATATATATATATATATATAAATCTATAATATAAATCGTTGTATTCTTTCTTGTCTTGATTTTGTATAAGACACGTGCCAGCTCGAAGAATTTCACGTTTTTTCCGCTTTATTTCCATCCCTAAATAGCTCATCTTTTATATCTAGCACACTATGTCTTCCTCCATTTCTAATTTAAGGGTAAAATTAAATCAACCCTGCAAAACACAAATGATTTTTACGCACAGACGTACATAATAACGCCAATCAAATAACGACAGTGGAGTGCACAGCAAACATCAGCGCTCTGACTATCGCCTGTACTCTTGACTAGAGATGCTACTTAGTCTTTTACACCTACCAGGTTCGTTCGTATTGGCCTGAGTTGCTGAATAATTTTCCGTTCCTTTAAGAATATTGTAGAACGGAAAATTTTCATAGAGTGGAATTTAAATCTTAATCTCTATAGAAATTTATTGTTTCAAGAAAACATTGAATTTGAATTTTTACGATTATACATAATAATTCGGGCTGTAACTTTTGAGCCCGAGTCAGGCGCGTATGAATGATGACAAGGGCACCTCTAAGACGACCGCCAGACTCTGAATGAAAATAAATGAATTGCGACCAGGCTCAGTAAAAGGAGCCCAAGTTACTGGCTGCCATTACATACTTTATTCTTTTATTTGCTTCAGTTATGTGACTGCGGTCATGCTGGAGCAGCGCCTTATATATATGTTACGTGATCGACCAGACTGTCGCATGTTGTTACACGTTGCTGGTCACAATGCCGATTACTTGAAGGTTAAAATGATGCTACCCCACTGGCTAAGCGTGACGGCCAATATTCCTCCCGAGCGGGAAGCTAGTCCGTCGCAGGATTATCCATTTGCAGTTGAGTGAACTGTTGCAATGTAAAATGAAGTGTTTTGCGTAAGAATACAAGGTGCAGCCGATCTGTGTATTGAAATCATGATATTATGATTGTAAGTGCAAACACGCCTAATCACTAAGCTACACCCCCACCACCACACACACACACAACATATCAATGTAAATAAAGTACAGGGAGAATGTGAGAAATATTTTGCAGACGACAATTTTTTAATCTAAGTATCGTCAGCAAAATAGTTATGGAGCGTCGTTGATCTCGTAACATGTCGACATTGGAAATATATGATGAAAGACGGCAAATTAGCATGGAAATATGGCGGCAACAACACTCGTCGTCATCATCATCATCATCATCATCATCATTTATTATTATTATTATTATCATTATTATTATTATCATTATTATTATCATTATCATTATTATTATGACTGCAATCATGCCACAACAACCTACACAATAAATATACTTTCATTTCAGTCTCTTTCACCCGCCTTCTACATCATTTTTCTTTCATTTATTTTTCACAGCTTTTTTCGTTTTTTTTCTACGTGCTTCCCAACCTTCCTTACTTCCTTCCTCATTCTTTCCTTTCTTTCTATTTTTTTCCTTTTTCTCTTCCCCCTTTGTTATCTCATATCTCTCTATCATGGATCTCTCCCCCTCTCTCTCTCTCTCTCTCTCTCTCACTGTGTTTTTATCTACGTATTCGACTCTCTGCCTACATAACCTACCAGCCTGCCTACTCATCCGTCTTCCCAGTCATGTAACATTTCCCGCTAATTTTCTCTGTAGTAATGGAACAATGCGACAAATAGCAATCATTAGGCTTCATTAACTTCAGTGAAGACGAATGGGTGAGAGAGAGAGGTAGAGAGAGAGAGAGAGAGACAGAGAGAGAGAGAGAGACAGAGAGAATGGAAGAGACAGAGAAAGAGAAAGAAAATTGAAAGAGAGAAAAACAAAGACATGGAGAGGAAGTAAAATACAAAGGAAAACACATGCATACAATCACACACACACACACACACACACACACACACACGCACACACACACACACACACACGCACACACACACACACACACAAACACACACACATACACGCGCGCAGACACATACACACACACACACTCGATGCTGATAATCATGGATCCTCCATCGATTTCGACGATGAGTATTATTTAGTTGTGCGATCGATTAACTGCTTTAACCTACTCGCTGAACTAACTTGTTGAGTGGTTGAATATTCCACAAACATATTTCCTGTAAAGGCCATCCATATCAATGTGACTCAGGGTGTGTAATTAAACAGGACATTTGAGTTTCAGACATAATCCGACCGACGGGATTGCATCCACTTTCCGTCCACTCAATTTCAAGAGCTCTTGGCTACCCCAGGGGACTTCAAGAGCTCTTGGCTACCCCAGCGTCCACTGTGCATGTATGTATGTATGTATGTATGTATGTATGTATGTATGTATGTATGTATGTATACTCTTTTACTCGTTTCAATCATTTGACTGCGGCCATGCTGGAGCACCACCTTTAGTCGAAGAAATCGACCCCAGGACTTATTCTTTGTAAGCCTAGTACTTATTCTATCGGTCTCTTTTGCAGAACCGCTAAGTTACGGGGACGTAAAAACACCAGCATCGGTTGTCAAGCGATGCTGGGGGACAAACACAGACACACAAACATATACACACACATACATATATATATATGTACGACGAGCTTCTTTCAGTTTCCGTCTACCAAATCCACTCACAAGGCTTTGGTCGGTCCGAAGCTATAGTAGAAGACACTTGCCCAAGGTGCCACGCAGTGGGACTGAACCCGGAACCATGTGGCTGGTAAGCAAGCTACTTACCACACAGCCACTCCTGCGCCTATATGACAGCTTTTGTCTTTAAACACTTTGGATAATTTTTCAGTGATGGTCATACTTGTCGACGAGTTGACACCTACCATGTTTGTATGCATGTATGTATGTATGTATGTATGTATGTATGTATGTATGTATGTATGTATGTATGTAATGTTAGTGCGAATGAACGACTTGCCTTAGTAATAGCAAGAAAAGAATTATCACAATGAAAATTAAAACAGTTAAAAGAAAATTGTAACTAAACCTCCATTAAGAATATATTTTGAATGAGTTGACACCTACCATGTATGTAGATATGTATGCATGCATCTACACATACATGCATTTATGTATGTATATGTATATGCATTTATATATATCATCATCATCATCATCATCATCGTTTAACGTCCGCTTTCCATGCTAACATGGGTTGGACGATTTGACTGAGGACTGGTGAAACCGGATGGCAACACCAGGCTCCAATCTAATTTGGCAGAGTTTCTACAGCTGGATGCCCTTCCTAACGCCAACCACTCAGAAAGTGTAGTGGGTGCTTTTACGTGTCACCCGCACGAAAACGGCCACGCTCGAAATGGTGTCTTTTATGTGCCACCCACACAAGCCAGTCCAGGGGCACTGGTAACGATCTCGCTCGAAAATCCTACGGGAGCCAGTCAGGCGGTACTGGCAACGGCCACGCTCAAAATGGTGCATCTCATGTGCCACCCGCACAAGAACCAGTCCAGGGGTACTGGCAACGATCTTACTTGGCTTGCCGGGTCTTCTCACGCACAGCACATTTCCAAAGGTCTCGGTCAGTAGTCATCGCCTCGGTGAGGCCCAATGTACGAAGGTCTTGCCTCACCACCTCAGCCCAGGTCCTCCTGGGCCTACCTCTTCCACGGGTTCCCTCAACTGTTAGGGTGTGGCACTTTTTCACGCAGCTATCCTCCTCCATTCTCACCACATGTCCATACCAGCGCAATCGTCTCTCTTGCACGCCACAACTGATGCTTCTAATGTTCGGCTTTTCTCTCAAGATACTTACACTCTGACGGGTATTCACATTGACATTACACATCCAACGGAGCATACTGGCTTCATTCCTT
>NC_142933.1:22458008-22470508 GCF_046866305.1 Octopus bimaculoides
TATGGTTGCGGAACTTTTTCTGGAGGGAAAAGCAATATTTCAGGATGATAATGCACCAATTCACATAGCTAAAGTTGTTACTGAATGGCACGAGGAACATTCTAGTGATGTTGAACATCTTATTTGGTCACCACAGTCCCCATATCTTAATATTATTGAACATTTATGGTGTATTTTAGAAAAACAAGTAAGGAGTCGATATCCTCCACCATCATCACTACGAGAACTGGAGACTGTTTTAGCTGAAGAATGGACAAAAATTCCTTTGGAAACAATTCAAACTTTGTACGAGTCGATACTTCGTAGAATTCAAGCTGTAATTACTGCCAAAGGCGGTCCTACCCAACATTAAAATAAATTTGTTTGAAATTTTAAGGTGTTTCCATTATTTTGTCCAACTCCTGAATATGTATACACATCTACTCACACAAGTAAGCACGATTGCATATGTAAGCATACATAGGCGTACACAAGATCAACGTATCCATATATGTATATATATTCTTTTATTCTCCGACTTGCTTCAGTCAATTGACAGCTAGGGGCCATACTGGAGCACCACCTTGAAGGGTTTTAGTCGAACAAATCGATTCAAGATTTATTTCTTATTCTATCGTTCTCTTTTGCCGAAGAGCTAGGTTCCGGGGACAGAAACACACCAACACCGGTTGTTAAGTGGTGATGGAGGACACACACAGAAACACACACACACACACACACACACACACACACACACACACACACACACACACACACACACACACACACACATATATATATATATATACATACACATATGCATATGAATGTATGTATGTACGAGGGAGAGCTGAATAGTTCCTGGCTTTAAGGGTTTCGCGAAATGCCTGGTCGGAGTTCTTTTACAGGGCTTAGAAAAACTGAAGGACCGCTGCAATAAGTGTGTGAATCTGTCAGGGGAATATATTGAATAAAATCATAAATAACTGATTCCAAAGCCAGGAACATTTTAGCACCCTCTCGTGTATAGACATACATACATACATACATGCATGCATACATACATACATACATACATACATACATACATGCACACACACACATACATACATATATATATATATAAATATATATATATATATATATATATATATATATATATATATATATATATATATATATATATATATATATATATATATGTATGTATGTATTGGCTATGTCAAGATGGATTTTTATGTATTCTTCTTCTCACTTGGATTTTATATGTTGCCACAATTATAATATATCTATTATACTGTAATTTTCTACATTTCTGTGCAGCTGAAGATTGCTCTACATATTGCATTTAATGTAATGCTCGCATTGCTTAAATAAATGGAGTAGCATGAAACGTGCGTACTGCAATCATCTTTAAAATCCGTGTTGCTTATTTTGATTTTATATATATATATATATATATATATATATATATATATATATAAATTTAGTAAATGGAGTAAAACGCCTATGTTAACTGCATACTTTTATTTCCAACATATGTTTCGAAGATTACAAATTATACCTTCCATAGGAATTGGTGGTGTTGATAAGAATGTAATCTTCGCTTCAGGGAAATGCATGGGAAGTAGCTTAAACGTAAGACATTTTAACCGAATATGAGAACTGTAGTTGGAGAAGGATATATATATATATATATATATATATATATATATATATATATATATATATATATATATATATATATACATACGTACATACATACATAAGGAGGCTGATATCTATAAACCGGGGCTCGACCAGAATCCTGCAATAGTGTGGACACCACTAAAGGTACTCAAAGGTATCAGGTACTGCTATTAAACCGGTTGACGGTTTAATGGCGGCACCCAAGTAGCCTATGGATGGGTTTGAACTTGGAATGCAAAATATCGGAAGAAATACCGCAAGACATCCGGTGTTATTACATTCTCACTAATCCACATCCCTGGCAGATACGCCTGTTTTTCTTATCAACCCTAAAAATGTGAAAATTGAAGTTGAACATGCTAGGGTTTAAACTTAGATTCTTCCCGAATAATATAGACTCATAGTGCTGCTTACCTTGATTCTGTGGGGTATAATATATTCCCCGTTGGACGGGACGCCCATCCGTCGTAGGGCTACTCATTTTTGCCAGCTGAGTGGACAGGAGCAACCTGAAATAAAGTGATTTGCTCAAGAAAACAACGCATCGCCCGGTCCAGGAATCGAAACCCTGATCATGGGATCATGAGTCCAACAACCTAAACACTAAGCCACTCGCTATCAAATTATCTAAAATCGGAACAAATACCACGAGCCATTCTGTCCGACGCTTTACCGAATCTGTTGCCACTATTGCTTTCACGGTGAATATCACATCATTCTGCCTTACACTTATTGTTGTTCTAATTGTTTTTTTATTGTTCATTTAAATGTTGAAGCTTTTAAATGTTGAAGCATTTAAATGTTGGAATTATAGATGAGAATTGTATTAATAGATTCACTTGGGAAATCATTCATAAAAACACAAAATATTTGTATTTTCTTTCCCCTCCATTAAATACAGGATTCAGCTACGATTGATGAGGGAATCATTTCTCACCACTACCACTGCTGTAAAAGCCATATCCCAGTGATACCCTGTCATATGAATCATCTTCGACTGCCACCGTGCCTAAAAAATGATCCTCCACCGCTTCCCTTTTGTAGAAATCCTCTCCTACAGACACTTGTGTTATAGAAATCATCTCTCACCACCACTGTGTTGTAAGTCTCATCTTCCACTACAACCACTGTTGTAGGAATCATCTCCCACTACTACCTCTTAAACAGGGACCATCTCACACGGTCACCCCTGTGATAGGAATCATCTCTCACCGCTACCACTGTTGTAGGAGTCATCTCCCACCACCACTGCTATAGGGCTGTTTCCCATCATCACCACTTCAACGACGTAATGAAAGGAATTACTGCTGTGAAGGCAGACATAACAATATATCTTTCTCTAAATGGCGAAATTATATAACAACCATAACGATTAATCTCTATCTTCTATTGATAAAATATTGATTCGTAACATGGGCTCAAGGCAACAAATTTGTTTGTGGAGTGGCGTTACGGTTGATTATATCGCTCCCAATCCTTCTCTGGTATTTGGAATTTATCGATTCCAGAATGCTGAAAGATAAAGTTGACTTTGCCGGGATTTGACTAACTTGACACTGTATGGTATCTTTTTCCGGTATGCTACCGATTCTGCCAACACCATCCGGCATCTTCATATAATATTCTTTCCTTATTTTGGCGCAAGGCCAGCAATTTTGAGTGGTCGGGAAGTCGACAACATCGACCCCCAGTGCTTAACTAGTTCTTATTTTATTGACTCTGAAGAGACGAAAGGTAAAGTCCACCCAGACAGAATTTGAACTCAGAACGTGAAGACAGACGAAATGCCGCTAAGTATTTTGCCCGACGTGCTAACAATTCTGCCAACCCATCACCTTACTACTACTACTACTACTACTACTACTACTACTACTACTACTACTACTACTACTACTACTACTACTACTACTACTACTACTACTACCACCTAGATCAATGCCTACCTACAAGAAGCTACCTGGCAAACATCTTAAAGAACGGCAGCAGCTCAACATGTGTATGTAAACAGGCTGAAACCGTCTATCATGTCTCCATATGCAGCCTTCTTGTGCCTGCATAGTATTTCAACAGGCATGGCAGAACGCCAAAGTGTATTCACTGGGTAATTTGCAAACCTCTTGACCTGCCCCATGATAAAAACTGGTGGGAACACAAACTACCTCCAGTGTTTGAAAATGATCACGTTTCACTCTTTTGGAACTTTACTGTTCAAACTGTCAGAAAGATAGATGCAAGTATTCCAGACATTATATTGAAGGATTTCACACAAAAATCACGCTTCCTTATCGATATGACTCTTCCAATCAATATAAATGTATCTGTTAAGACCAATCAGAAACTCAGCAATTATAAAAACCTTGCAGTAGAAATTGGCAAAATGTGGAACCTCAAAACTAAAACAATACCTGTTGTCATAGGTGCCCTAAGAATGATAGCAAAAGGGGATGATTGTTACTTGTCTCAGATACCAGGAAATTCCGAAATGGAAGAAATTAGAAAATATAGTGTTTATGGGAACCGCTCATATCCTACGAAAAATATTGTTTATGTAATTCCCAAAACATTTTAATCTGTAAACATTATCAAAATTACTTTAAAATGTACATAATAACAAATATCTTTTACTGTCATCTTAAGATCACACTATCATCTTAACATCAAACCATTTTTAAAAACAAACTTCTAATTTTCTGATGTTTTGACAGACATCCTCTAGAACAACACTTTGTGCAAAACCAAAAATATGGCAACCTACTCATAATACCAACTTCTAACCTGTTTTCTCTTGAGAGTCAGCTTGTACAGATACAAAGCAAAAGTCAAACATATAATAATAATAATAATAATAATAATAATAATAATAATAATAATAATAATTTCTGAAAAAATGTGGCACCTCAAGGCGACTACCGTACCAGTGATTGTAGGATCTCTAGGAATGATAAAAAAAGGTACTGAAACCTATTTGAAAATGATACGAAGCTTACCATCCCCACAGGAAGTGCAAAAAATCGTGTTAACTGGAACGAATCATGTACTGAGAAGAGCATTATCACTGTGAAAGCAACATTTATTCATGAAGTTATTTATTGATTAATTTTTTTTAAATACATATTTTACCCGTGAATTTGCGTGTGTAAACTGGGAATGCATACAATGAGCTTCTCTGCCCTAGGTGTACGGAAAACACTCGGCGAGAAATGGAAGAAAATTTGAAGAAAGAAGAAAAAAAACAACACGTAATAATAATAATAATAATAATAATAATAATAATAATAATAATAATAATAATAATAATAATAATAATAATAATAATATTAATAATAATGATAATGATAATAATAATAATAATGATAATAATAATAATAATAACAAAACCTGTGATAAAGAGAAAATAATAATCATAATAATGATGATGATGATGATGATGATGATGATAATGATAATAATAATAATAATTAGTATTAGCATTGTATTATTATTATTATTATTATTATTATTATTATTATTATTATTGTTATTATTATTATTATTATTATAAATAATTGTCGGATAATAAATGACAAAAGATTTCGATTAATCAAATTTACTATAAAAATCAATACTGATAAATCATTGGAAAGAAGAAAGCTTAGCAAAATAGGAGGTATTGTTTAAATTCCACGCATTAGAATTTTGGCTTTGCTTACAATACCATTTTAAGACAGCATTATACAAAATATACAGAATGCTAAAAGTAGAGGTTGCACTGGAAAATATGTTCTCTTATCTGCAGCCTTCTTCAGCAGCAAGGTTTACTTCATGGATTTCACAACTGGAAATGTTTCTCACCTGCTGTAAGTTGCGGTAAACGATCATGTCTGGTCTGTCGGAACAGACAGTTAAATGCAAGCAGCAGGCTTGAGAGGATAATGTTGAATTAATTGAAACTATAAGCCTAGTAAAAAAAACACTCATTTCTAGTGCAAAATGCTTCTTAGAAGAGTCAAGAGAGAGAACTCATGACATTTTACTCAACCAAGAAGTAAATGAATATATACAGGAAGAAAGTGAGTACGATCTTTGACAGCTAAAGTAATAAGGATTGACATGTTTCGGTGTTCACGGTGAGTCTTAAGTCACTAAGGAGCCGCCAACTCCTTAGAAAGACTAACAAAAGTAGAACATTTATTGATTACGTGATTTAGAATAATAGCCTCGGTAAATTTCTCATGACTGTCTTTTGCCTGAAGAATATATAGTTAAGTGCAGACTATAATCAAGTCTGCCATAACTGCTTTACAAAACCCTGTGAAAGTAATGAACTGGGGCCTATAGTTATTGATAGCAAAGCACAGTATGCATAAGAAAGCATTTAAGCGATAGGCCCATGTGTCTTTGGGCAACTGCTAGTGTGTCTAGCAGTTTGATAGCAATGACTATCATACTTGAATAATTGACCCGAAAACTTAAATAACGGAAACTATAAGCCTCCTGAAAGAAGTCATTAGTGTTAACGAGGGTTGATTGTTAATTTGCTAGTGTTATTTCGATCCCTTTCCGTCCAATCCTGATCAAGCAGTTTTTTGATCGAAGGCGTTTAAGTCGTGGCTATCGCTGCATTAATCAACGTTTACTTTCTTATTTACGATGGCAGGATGTGATTTAAAGGAGATTTTCGTTGATATTTCTAGGTCAAGCAACCACTTAAAACTTCTATGTATCAGATGCTGTTATAAGCTCTTCACTGCCTTCATTTGTTCAGTTGAAAATTGTGGTATACCAATAAAGTAAGATTTAAAGCCAACAAACCCCAGTTCACTCTTCATCCAAATAGTTCAGCAGAGATGACAATCGTCTGATAGTAATTTCAATTTGTTTTGTCTTTGTTGATGCTGTTTCAAACTCAGCTCAGTCTTGAGTGGACAGACACGATAAGAAGGCGAAACCAGTCTTATGACTTTTTAGCATATTTTTAGCTTTTAAGAGTATATTTTTAATGTCCTTCCTTTTTGTTTTTTAGCACAAGAAGATATAATTTGAAAAAGAAATCGACTACTATTTCTAGAATGACGAACGATCGTGTTGAGGCTCTCTCGTTGATTTGTGCTTGTCTTACCCCTTGTTTTATATGGAATCGTTTGTGTATGTTTGCCAAATTCAGGATCAAAGTTGTTGACTATGATCATTGTCGTATTCTACCATTTGACCTGAAAGTAAACTGACAATATTAAGATATTCCAGAGAATGCTACCCTGCTGACCGCCTTGGAGTCATACACCATTTAACTCACAAACGTACTGTCTCTTCCCTGTTTTTGTACTACGGTACCTTCTATCTTCACCCAGGTATACTCATCTATTCCTCTAGTATTTCTCACATTGTGTCTATCCCGCCTCTGGCTATTCACTAACCATTATATTCAGTTTATTTACCATAGAACATCTGCTTCATAAAGTTATTCTTTACTTATGTTTTTTCTAGCAGACGTAGACTTGTAGTTGTTCAATAAGAGAATAATCCCGTCGATCTCACTGATGTCGGAGTTCCTAAGAGCTCCTGGAAAGAGCACTTCCTTGAAAGAGTTGGGTGAAGGATCACGGCAAAGACATTAGACAAAGCTCTCGCGAAGATTTTGCTGAAGGAGAGTCAGAATTAGTTTCTGGATTTCCGTATGGAAAGACAAAAACATACGGGATAGCTGCGGTTGAAATGCCTTTGATTGAGGTTACCTCAATCAGGACTTACTTGGGGCTAAACAGCAGCAACAACAACAACAAGCACACGTAGACAGAAGAATTAGACAGAACAGGTGATATTCTCTGGAACAATGGGGAAAAGATTGTAGCAATAAAACAAACAGACAAATCTAAAAAAATGAAAGAAAAGAAAACTATAAAACAAAATGGCTTCCAGCGCATAAGAAAACAACGCCATACCTCTCATCCTATCTATTAAAGTAAAAGCTTTCGTCTTTCCAAACAAAACTATAGTGAGCAACAATCAATATTTCTGAAGCAGAATCCAGTCTTACGTAATTTCTTTCAATTCGTAACTTAATCAGGAATACTAGATCTGCAAATTAACCTTGGGTTTCCTCTCCAGAATGAAATCTCAATAAATCACAATTTATCACAATTAACGAACACATCCGTTATGCTGCTATTATTTTAGAAATTCCCTCCTGATAGATTGGCGAGCAAGAACCAATTGAACCTAACAACAATAATGACAACAAGCAGACACAACAACAACAACAACAACAACAACAACAACAACAGCATTATGATTTATCGATTTCACGGAAACGTATCATTGTTATTCATTGTTATTTATTGTTTTTTGACAGCTTTGCCACTTTTTCACCTCTACTCCATCCATCCAATCGTTTTGATTTAATCAAGTGTTGAGAACCTGCCAAATGTTGAGCAGCAATCTTTGGTAAAATTTCTGAAATAGAAACCACCACCACCACCACCTCTTCCTCCTCTTCCTCCTCTTCCTCCTCCTCCTCCTCCTCCTCCTCCTCCTCCTGCTTCTTCTTCTTCTTCTTCTTCTTCTTCTTCTTCTTCTTCTTCTTCTTCTTCTTCTTCTTCTTCTTCTTCTTCTTCTTCTTCTTCTTCTTCTTCTTCTTCTTCTTCATTTAATCATTGCAACTCTTTAATGTTAATATTATGATTGTATTGATGTAGCTGTTGTTTAGATTCAACTGAGGACTAATCGAGCAGACGTAAGGTAAAATGCGTTCCAGCCATGATTACTCCGTCTTTTTTCTCTTTGAACATTGTCCAGTGTATCCTTCTTTATTTAAGAGGTTAAGATGTGATCTCAAGGGAATCTTGTTGCTATCTTTAGCAGGTCGAGCGACTGCATAAAAATCCCCTTGCGGCTCGTATTCTTGTTATAATTAAAGAGGGTGGTGAGCTGGTAGAATGGTTAAAACTTCTACCAAAATGCCTTGAGGCTTTCCTTCCGGTTCTGTACGTTCTAAGTTCGTATCTTACTGGGCTCAGCTTATCCTTTCATCTCTTCGGGGTCGATCAAAATAAAGTACCAGTGAAGTACTGGAGTCAATGTATTCGACTAAATCCCTCCTTCAAATTTTCGGCAATGCGTCTATATTAGAAACAAATATCATCATCATTAGCGAGGTGGTAGTTTGCAGAATCATTTGAACGCCGGAAAAAATGTCTTCGTATTCTTTCCAGCACTTTGCTTTCTAGAGTTTAAAATCCCGCCATAGTCAATTTTGCTTTCTATTGTTTCAAAATCGATGAAACAAAGAACTAGTCAAAAGATATGGACCTTTGATACAGACTAACCACTTCTTCCACATCAATAATGTGTTTACACTTTTATTTAAATCACAGTGAAGCTTTGTAATGTCTAAATGCATTTTAGTTCTTCTGAAATATGAGCTGTGCATAGGATGGATACTGTTGACTGTATATATATATGTATATATATATACACTGTATATATATATAGGCGCAGGAGTGGCTGTGTGGTAAGTAGCTTGCTTACCAACCACATGGTTCCGTGTTCAGTCCCACTGCGTGACACCTTGGGCAAGTGTCTTCTACTATAGCCTCGGGCTGACCAAAGCCTTGTGAGTGGATTTGGTAGGCGGAAACTGAAAGAAACTTGTCGTATATATATATGTATGTATGTGTGTGTATATGTTTGTGTGTCTGTGTTTGTCCTCCCAACATCACTTGACAACCGATGCTGGTGTGTTTACGTCCCCGTAACTTAGCGGTTCGGCAAAAGAGACCCATAGAATAAGTACTAGGCTTCCAAAGAATAAGTCCTGGTGTCGATTTGCTCGACTAAAGGCGGTGCTCCAGCATGGCCGTAGTCAAATGACTGAAACAATTAAAAGAGTAAAAGAGTAAAAGAGTATGTATATAGTCACAATGAGGATATTTAAACCACTTATAGGGATATTTTATCCAAGATACACTGGTTTGATATATTATATTTTGAAGAGATATTTCTTTAATGAATATATTATATAAAATATCGTAAAATATCAAACATTATTATCGAGCTAGAAAACAGAGAGATCTAATGGATACAAATTAATTTATTAATTAATTAACATATTCACCTACAATTGTTTCATATCACAAACAAAATTAAAATTACAAAACATATATAAATATATAATTTTGCCTTTTAAATACCTTGTATGGAAAATCATCAGGGTGTACAAACGACAATAAACATTTCATTAGGATACGTTTGTAATACTCAGAATATATAGACATGTTTATAATACACACACACACACACATATATGCATGTATGTATATATATATATATATATATATATATATATATATATATATATATATATATATATATATATATATGTATGTATATCATATATATAATGTGAATGTGTGTCGAAAAGCGCCATTTTGCCACATCACACAAGAGCGCACTTCCATCAATATATTCACATCGAAGAACAACTGACAGGGAATAGTGCAGTACCAGGATGTTCTTGATATACATCGATTCAGACAGTAATCTATGCTGAGTATAATGGAATTGTCATTTTGATATCTGAATATTTTTCTGTCTATAATACTCAGTGTTTGTATTAGCTCTACCAATCTGTGTAGAGACTGTCTTTTCACTATTGCAAATTTTGGAAAAAAAAAAGAAAGAAAGAAAATTATACCAATTTGTAAATTCTTCATTTCATACTTTATCATTTGACCAAAGCTGTTATTACATTAACACCTTGTAGTTGCTCTAGTCATACATTAAGTTGTAAGTGCACAAACACGGTGAACACTAGCTTGTAGATTTGATGTAATATCTGAGATGGATTTAGGTGAAAAACATTTCTTTATTCGGAAGCTGTTGCATATAAAACTTTTGTCACATCTGATTGACAAATCTCTCAGAATCTGGCCTATCAATCATTCTTTCTGTCAGTTTAAATTTATTTCCCAGTCCTGTAAATGTTTTCAAGTTACACAGATTTCTCTAATACGAAATTTCTATTGCACTTAAACATCTTCATTGTTAATATTATACACTATTTGTGATAGAAATAAAACTACATATCAACTAAAAGGCCTCGTAAAAGAGACGACAGCCGTGTTTAAAGCAAGTTAAGTAACACTTGTGAAGTAAACACATGATGTTCTGTCTAAATTGATTATATAGATTGATAGTCAATAAACAATTCCTGGTAATTTGTGATAGCTTAGCATTATAATAGGTACTACTGAATATGCAAGTACCTATGTATAATTATATCAAGCAATCAATGTATCTGTCTGCCAGCCCATCTATCTGTCTGCCTACTCGTCTGCCTGCCTGCCTGCCTACCTGCCTTCCTGTCTGTTCGTCTGTCCCTCTCTGTCTGTCTCTCTCTTTCTCTCTCTCTCACTATATTCCCCTGCCACTCTATACAGGTATCATTCTTCCTCTATGTCTATGTGCCTATCTTTCAAGCTGTTTGTCTGTCTGTCTGTCATCTGTCTTATCCATATCCACATATGTATTCATATATTATATAGTTTCTTACATTTGTAAAAAATATCTTATTAATGAGCGCTGTTGGTTGTAATCTCCTCCCTGATGAAATTGATACATCATTCAACATTATTCTTCCTCTCGGACTAATTTTAATGTATCAATCAAAACATATTTCAGTGATATGGTGATATAAATGATTTAAATAACATCTTGTGCGTTTCTCTCCATTTTCCATTAATCCTATGTTTTCTAAAATACGTCTCACTTCTCCTCGGAATTATCACCCATGCAAGTGCAGTTACTAATTTCTTAGGCTCTTATTTAGCATTTGGCTTCCCTCGTAACTGTTTCTCTGGATCTTTCCTTGTTAATTAAACACACTCACACACACACACACACACACACACACACACACACACACACACACACACACACACACACACACACACACACACACACATATATGCGTATATATATATATATATATTATTTTGTTTAAAAGAGTTCCAACACTGTCTGTTTTTTATGTTTTATTTATATTCCTGCAGAACCAATGTGGGGTATAGAATATGGAATATACAATATATAATATAATATACAATATATAATATAAAATAAAATAAAAATGGATGGCACCATGAAAGAAAGTATTGAATGTAGATGAAATATTGAGTTTTCAATATAAAGGATCAAATATATAAATATAAATATATAAAGGCGACTCGAGTTTCAGGGCTATTTCCCTTCGTCATGGCCGGTATGACAGACTTTAACAAAATAATATATTCCTCTATACACAATCATACAAAAAAACCCACCTTTTTTGTATTTATTTTTACTCGCATATATATATATATATATATATATATATATATATGTTTACATATGAGCAATGAGTGGCTCTGGGTGTGAATGTGTGCCTTTGTGTTCCTACTGATATTCTAAATCGTTGGATGTTCCACAAAGAATTGCTGATTGCTTTCTTTAACATGAGTCAAAATGCCTATGGAAGAGCGTCATTTGTAAATCTTACAATAACACACAACACATTTCCCTCAATACATTCAACTGTGACATTCAATTCTTTCTATTCTAGTAAGGTACCATTTCTATATTAAATGTTTAGAGGACAACTGACAAAAAGTTTAGCGGTTCCAGGAAGTATTTCATACACATCGATTCACAAAATATTCTTTGCTGAGTGTAATGGAGTTGTCACTTTAATATCTGAATATTCTTCAGTCTATAATTCGCAGTGTTTCGTATTAACACACTATCGTATTAACACTGTAGAGATTGTTTTCCGCTGATGCAAGTCTCGGAGAAAAAGGAGAAAAATAAAAAGTAGAACAATT